>NW_009191932.1:0-10445 GCF_000690835.1 Fulmarus glacialis
TTAAACTATGACAGTCCTTTTTGGCACCCAACCTTGTGCACAAAGGGTTGAGATAGTGACAGGTCTGACCTAAGCGTGTTAAAACAAATTTGTTATAAGCATTAATTATATTAGTTTAGTAGTCACTGGTCACAATGTTGATTCATTTGCTCTCAAAGTTGTTGCATTTGTTCCCAGAGTTGTGTTATGTAACACCTTACTTGCCATATATACTGTTTATCACTTCTGGGAGGTGGATTAAGGTTATCGCTTTGCTGTACTGTGTAATACTATGTATGTGTGTAACACTATTACACTTATGTGTGATAAAAATTATTGGTCATGAGATCAGTTTGGTATTTGTACTCAGCATTGCTGTCACCTCTGTACTTCAGGAACCACCTATCGGAAATTATTAATAACTACACCTTTTACTTTTTACTTCTCCTTCTCGGAGAGCCAACCTATGGGGTCCACCTTCCCCTTCTCCTCCAGGCTAACTACAAGAGCTCTTGAGAATTTTGAATATCCTTGGGATGTTCAAACCAGCCTGTTCCTATTGCTATGTCTCTTGAATGTGGTTCAGGTCTTGTTTAGGGTTAAACAAAAATTTAAGAATACCATCCAGAGATCCATCCCCACGACAGGCATTGTGGCTACTCAAAACCTGGCGACAGGCACTGCGGTTACTCCAACCCTTGCGGCAGGCACTGCAGCTACTCAAACCTTGGCGAAGGGCACTGCAGCACTCAGGCAAGTGGACCACCATGGAGAGAGGCATCCAGTACCTGAGGGAGTTAGCTGTGCTGGAGGTGATTTATGATGACTTGAACAACAAATAGTTATCCAGAGATCCAGATGAAGTCAAGTGCACCCGACCTATGTGGCAGAAGTTTATATAGAGTGCGCCATCGTTGCATGCAAACTCATTGGCAGTAATGACCTGGAAAGACGGAGAGGAACAAACAGTGGATGAATTGTTTGGCCAACTCCAGCAATACGAAGAAGGTCTCTCTTCCTCCCTACAGCCCTGCATCTCGGCTGTGGAGAAGATATGTCCTACTCCCCACCTGTACCAACCAGTATCTCAGCCATTAAGAATAAGCATCCCTCTGCTCACGAGAGAGGATATAGTGGGTACACACCACAGGCCACCCTGTGGTTTTACGTGTGTGACTATGGAGAGGGCATGAGGAAGTGGGATGGAAAATCTACCTCGACCCTAGAGGCACAGGTACATGAGTTGCAAGTTATAAAATCCTTGACCCATATATTTGACATAGTTTTTGCAGTTGAAGTGTAAAACTGTCCACTCAAGGCTTCCATCAAAAAGCTGCTTATTTCCCGAATGATGGATGAACTTTAAAATGTCCCATTTTTAGTTTAGATGTGTCTTAAAAAAAACTTGAATGAAGTTCTGTGATAATTAGTTGACTTTAAACTTCATAGACCAGAAGAAGGGAAATACTGTGAGGTAATATTTCTCATTAATAAAACATTAATGCCATGAAGAATATGAGAGAGGAGAAATATAATCACAATCTAACTATTTCTGATGTAATTCAAGGCCATGTTGAAGACCAGCTCTGTCCAATCTTTTGTCCAGGGAATTTAAGGTCTCAGAATACAGCTCAATTCAAAGACATCATTTCAGCACTGATTTCTTTACTAACAATAACAGAAGACTTTAGAGATACGAAAGAAGTTGTGCAGAATGGAAATAATTGTTCATAATGTATTATTCAATGGTTGCTATTCTCTGTTCAGAATATGTACAATCTCGGTCTTGTTAATATCTACCTATGGTTCTCTAGTAGAATGAAGAAATTGAGGTCGTAGTCCAACTGATTTTGTAAACAGGAATCTGTAGTCCAGGAGATAGTATGAAGACCTTAGTTTACACATTTTCTGAAGTTCAGATTAGTAAATGTCTCTCTTACTGAAAAAGTCTCCTTTTATGGAAACTCACCACACACCTTGCTATCATTCAATATATGCAAAACTTTGATTGAAAAGGAAGAAGGAAGCTTTTCCAGGCATGTTTCTAAATGTTTTAATCAGTAGGAATTTGTCTCTGCTAACAGGGTGGCTTACATCGTATTTGGAAAAAGGTATTTAACGATATCATAAGCAGAAATATGACAATCCAAAAAGTTTTATTAATAATATGTCTTTGGCCTTTTATAATATGTTTTTAAAGTTTCTGTCTGATCAAATGAAGTAGCAAAGCAAGATACCTTGTTACTTTGATATGACAGACTTTGACTGTGGTGACTAGCTAATACAGCATCTCTGCAGATGAAGTCTGCACTGAGGTCAACAAGCAAGACGGACTCATTGAAGTTAAGAACCAAATTCTCTCTAACTTCTACTCTTCCTTAACAGAATTCTTCTGATGAGTTAGTAGAGATGATAGCATAAAATGACTGTGGCCAGTTGTGGCAGGACAAAACACAATGGCAGACCAGGAATGCATATCAACAGCCATTAGCTTATTTATGCATGGAGCTTACTGTTCCCCACTGGCGTCAGATTAGAAAAAATACAACAGTAATGTAATAATATGCTTTCATTCTTACTAAATCACCCATCTGCTGGCACTGACAATTTACAATGTGCATACCGTAGCACAAAATCTGAGGTTCATCCATAGTGTTTCTAGTTGAGCCAAAAAGAGATTAACCTTAATGCTCCTGCAAGAATTCATAAATCTGTACTGGAAAAGTTTGGTTTGGTTATCACTGAAATTTGTATTTCCCTCATATTTCTCCTTTTTTTTCTTTCCTTCTCCAGAAAAAATGCTTTACCATTTTTTCAGACACGAAAACATTCCTGAAAAATTGCAACTCACTTTCAACATGCATTATTCAAAGGTGACCTTGATTTGAACTATAATATATGATGATGATTCTGCTCAACAACAAGGTTTGGATTAAGGATTGATCCATGAAGAAGAAAGTGAGTTTTCCTAATATGACTTAAAGAGCTAGAGCCTTTAGACTGCAGATGCATATCCACTGTGCAGTTAAGTGCAGCAGAAATAAGCACATGGGCAATATTAGGCAGGACTGGGAAACAGCGGTCTGAATTCACAATTTGTTCTCAGGCAACACAGACAAAGAACTGATAGTAGAAATTATTTACTGGATCATGTCAACAAATGGATACAGTAAAGAAAAACATAACTTGAAGGAAAAATGATACGACAAAGAGTAACTCTCACAAAACAAAACAACAACCCTCCCCCCCATTTTTCATTAGACATCATTATTTCCCATTAGAAAATGGGAACACACAACCTCAAATGAACAAATACTACATTTTAAATTATGCCTATTAGTATCTCCTGTAGCTTGAGTTATAATGAACAATCAGACAGGTTTTTATAAGTAGTTCTACATTAATGTTAACATTTTAGGCCATGAGAGGAATTTAGAAATGTAAAATCACAGAAAGTCAGGGTCCTCTCTCTGTTGAATAGCCAACACAGCAATTTGATCCAAGCAGGTTGGATGATCCAGAACTGCTTCACTCCCAAGAAATTTTTAATCCTTTCTTAACTTCCCTGGTGCAAAAGATTCTGATCTTTAAACACTTTTTATCATAAAAGTTTTGTAATACCTATACTGAAGACTTTGCATCTATATGTAGTTAAAGTGTATTTATCTCATTTCCATGAAAAAGAGTTTATTGCATTTTAAATAATGAATATTCTTATTTCATTTCTCCCCATCTTACCATTTCTGGGCTAAACAACTTCTGTTCTTATAAATCATGTTTTCTAAACTCTGGTTCTTCCTTTTTTTCTCTTTCTGACTCTTTCCAGTAGGTCCATGCCTTTTTTGAAATAGCGTAGTAAGAACTGGGCACAAAAATTCAGCTGAGATCTTATTATGAGTACTTCACATTTCACATATACAACCTTCCTGTTCATTCATCCCTGTAGGATCTTGGTTTTTTCACAGCCCTGGGGGCTAGGTGACAGATGTCACTGATAGGTGACTGGGGATCATTATACCTTCTTAATCTGAAGAGTATTTATGTGTCAGCTGTGTTACTACTTTAAGAACTCGAAAAATGATTGCTTTTGGCTTTCTGCACACATATACACAATGATAACATGTGCAATGATTGTGGAAGTTGCACCATAAAACCAAAGTATTTATACCACACAAAAAATAAAGTTATAGCGTTGTCTGCCTGGCAGCAAAATACAGGCACTATTCGCTTCTTATCTGGAAGAAGGACAGAATCCGCACTATGGTGAATCCCTGTTGGAACCCACTGGCAGCAACATCATGTACATGAAGCAGGATGTGTTCTGAAAAAGAGAAAAATAGTAATAGGTTTTCAAAAGAGGTTTTTTTTTTTTTTTTAATTCAGGAAAAAAATACCAATTACTCACTTTAAAAGTTGTATATACTGATTTGTATATTGAGAGATAGTATGTGTTTCATTGTAAGCTGTATATTTTGTTAACAGCAATGAACAACTAGAGCATTTTCTTTTCACCTGAGAAGTCAAGCTGACACATGGAAAAATAAAAATACAGTTTAAAATTATACTAAAAAAATGTTACAAAATGGCCATAACACCATCTGTTTAGATCAGTCTGTAAAGACTGTTAAAAGAGATTCCTTCAAACATTTATTCATGGCTTTAAAATTCATAATGGTGTTATTTCAGAAATTTCAGAAGTGGAAAAGTGAGAAAAGCTATATAGAAAAATTCACAGTGCAAAGACAGCAACTGAATTACTTATGTTTGTATAAGCAAAGCATTCTAAATATATATAAAGTTTTGGTGCTTTTTTCCTTTCTCTAGTTTATATATTTTTAGACCTGAATGTAAATCCGAAAGAATTAGTATTACTATAGCAACCAAGATTCAGCACTGCATATATACTCCACAGAGAATAGGAAATTTTATCTTAGTGAGTAAAAATCAACAATACCTAACCTGGATTTAAGGTGGAATATAGAACACAGGAAATGGATTTTTTTCTGAATAAGTGCAGACATCTGAACTAGTTATCAAAACACCCTTTATGATCATGAGGGATATGTAGCCATTTCTAGAGTCTGATTCAGCATATACTAAAAGTACCTCAAATAGATCAGCTGATCAGATGAGCTGTGTTCTAAAAATATTCCTCCCCCTCCCCCCCTGCAGTTACTGTAAAGAGATGGTGGCTAGATGTGGAGAGACCTACATTGTCAGCATCTCACCTCAGGCAAAATGAATCCCTTCCAAAGCGGTTCACATAGAAAGAGTGGTTAAGTAAATGCTTTATTGGGTTTTCTAAAAATGCACTTGTGAACTGTGTGGGTTGTCAGATTGATACCTGGAGCTGGGTTTTCATCCAGACAGAGAAAGTAACGGCAGTGATGGCTCAGACATCCTCACAGGTGCCCTATGTGTGCTCGAGTGCTCACTTACACTGTGCTGTGCACAAGAGGATGGACTGCTGCTGGACAGTCATTTCTGTCAAGAGCATCTGCTTTTATACAGAATTATCACCAGATAGACAGCACATAAATTAGTGCGCATTATATTCCCATTGAAGATGTGAATAATATTGGCTTTTATGTCACCGGATTTGAATTCCATTCCTTTGTACACCAGGGTGTCAAAATACAACTAATTATGGGGTGATGAGTGACTACCAGTCAGAAACATCTGTTCATAGTACACACAGTCATGAGGGAAAATGAAAAATATATTGTAAACAATTGAAATTAAATTATACATTGGAATTTTAGGTTAAGATAATATAATTACCTAAGGTAGTATTTTGGCCAGGAAACCTGTTACATCATTTTTCATTTTGAAATGAATAAGCCTTAAGAAAACCTTTACAAGAAATGAAGTAATTTCACAAACTCCAAATGTAAGAAAGCTCCTTTATTTCTTCCAAGAAAATTATTCAGGGCAACTCCTCACAGATTTTAACATGTCTTTTCCTTGCTACCAATGTATAATATTTGAACATATCTCTCTATATAATATAAAGTGGTAAAAAACCAAAACAGATTAAAAAAAAAATATATCCATGTAGGCTGGATCTTGCTTGTATTGTGAAAGAACCAGCCTTTCACAAGTGAAGAATGCTCACAGCTGAATGGACCTTTATTTATAAAAATCTCTGCTTAGAAGGAGTTAAATGTAGTCACATTGATCATACTAGAGCACTGCTCCCATCAGTAGGTTGATCAAAAAAATAATAAGACTCTTGCCAATGGACTTGATATGAAGTTTAGAAGCCAGGAAAAATAGTCTCAGTTGTCCACTGGGAAATCTTATGGGAAGTATTAAATGTTACTTTTACTAGAATTTAAAATACTGCACAACACACCATAATTTATGAGGCAAATGTTTATATATCTTCTTTGGGTAATGACATAGTTCTTGTTCTCAACACAACTAGAATCTTTTTTATATCCATATTATTATTCACTGTACAGAAACATGCTTGCTTCTTGGTTCTCAGAATAATATAGAAGATGTCATATCACATACTATAATAAAACTATTTGGAAGGCATTTATGTATAAAAAGGCTTATATTTGAATATGATTTGGCTATAGACCTCTTCTAGCAGCTGTTTTAAATAATACACTGTCAATTATTAAAAAAATAAGAATTTTATAAATATGCAGAAATGTCCAGAAATATCGCCTAACTTGCCAAACAATGTACATTTCTGAAACATGTCCACAGGCATATGACAATCCATCTGCACTATGAGGATACTTATTTATGCAAAGAATTACTTGCATTTATTTAGAAACTCAAAGCTCTTATAAATTTCTGGCTCTTTAAAATTATTTGAAAACATTTCTTCTTGTGGGGAAGGATTCATACAGAAAGAAAAAGAGGATTTTTTTTTTTCTTTTTTTTTTAATTTGCAATTGCCAATGAATTGAAAATAAGTTCCAGTTGTGGGAGCACTGTTTGAGTTTGAATTGCTTTTACAAATCCAAAAATGAGCGTGACTCACCAATCTTTGACATCTTTTTTTTTTAATTTATATAATATTTCCCATGTTGTTATATTGAGTTATTTTCATTAGTAAGTTATTTTACCACTTCAAAAAAAAAAAAAAAGCTGAGATATTTAGTAACTTTGTTGATCCATAAATTCACTGAAAGACAAGGACCTTAATTAAAGACAAAAACTTTCTTTGTACGATGACCAAAATGAAAAAACCCACAAATTTCACAAAGAAATAGACTGTGTTCCCATTTCATATGGTTCAAACAGGGAAAAAACCCCACCAAAACCTGAAAATTTTTATGAGTATATTTGATGTAATTATTAAAATCTTAATATAGTAACGCTTCTCATAACACCCTTTTCTCCCTCTCTCGTCCAGGATTATTTTGGTTTTGGGGTGGGGTTTTTTTGGTGTTTTTTTTTTTTTATTTAAATCCTTGCTTACCCTTTCTTTTCCCTTAAAACTTTGAAATTAATTAAATCCTGAAAAGAACCCTTCACCATCAGAATGGGGGTAATATCAGATATCCTACCAGGTATTAGTTATTGACTACACATTCTCTGGATTGCTTGGAAGTGCATAGATATCCACCTGATAGTTAATGCGTATCAGACAAATTTATGAAACCATACCAGTAGAAGTTAAGTACCACATTCAGGATCATAACCAATTCCTTAAAACACTACTTTTGGAATGACTATTAGACAGAATGGCTGCAAGACATGCTCACAACCACACTATATTGTAAGATGGAACTTCCCTAATAAAGACTCTCTCTCCTAGTAACACGTTAAACAAGACTTTTAAATTATATACTATGTCATACTGATGTAATCATGAATATGTCTTAGTGGACTGAAAAAAAAAGAAAAGAGTATTCACAGAATCCCAACCCCTAAATTGGGAAAATGTGTATAGGATCAGTCTGAACTGTATATTACAATAATTGACTACATCCTAGTGAAGAGGTCTTGCTGAAAGAACTAATGTGATCCTTGGACATATACATAAAGATGTGCTGAAATTTCTGTACATAACATTAGCTTCTTTGAAGATGCCAAGAAGGGTATCAAAAATTGGAAAGGCTTGCCCATTATTGCTAAAGCAGCCTAAGTTAAACTCAGAAATATGCAGATGCAGATGATGCATTTGCACATAAGAGCAGCCAGAAATAACAGGTACCTTGTGCCTATACAAGCAACAGCTTTGTGTACATACCTTCAGTATTTGTGTGTTCGGTTTGTGCATGTCCATTAACTCTCATAATCTGATATGTAACTAACATAATTGTGAATGAAGAAAGACAGGGAAATAAGATAATCCTAACCACGTGCCCTCACAATAGTGGTAAGAATATGAGCTTTAAATTAATGTTGTTCCTTCTTAAATTGGGAAAAAGGACATCCTCAAAACCATGCAGTAAAACTACTAAGCCTTAGAATTTTTTCCATAAGGGAATTCAATTTCAGAAATAATATTTAATATTCTCTACAGCTAATGTTATTTTATTATTTGCATTCTTCTCTAAAAATATGGACTATCTGAGATAACTTTTAAAATGTAAATGTCTCAGTATGATAAATGTCGGGGCTTTTGTCATATCCACTGCATCTCAAGGCGATACCTCATCCTTTTCCTCTGCCCTCCTGTTTTTCCTTGATTTCCAGCTCCTGTTTGTCTTAAGGACAATGAAGACTAACTTGGTATGACTTAGGATCATAGCTAAATTTTGTTGCCTAATGATCAAACTTTGCTACCTGTCTTCCTTCAGTGCCAGGTACAAAAAAGACTCTGAAAACTACCTTAAAATTCTTCTGCTTCTTCTGTACATTATTTCCCTTTTATGCTGAAGTTTCTTAGGCTACCTTTAGGAAGAGTTTGAGTGGTCCTAAAATTAAATTGTGACTATTGTGACAAATATACTCAGTTTTAATAAAAAGTGAACTATTATATTTAGTATTTAATGAGAGCATATGTAGGTACTAAGATTCAATTGCAAATATCAGAATTTCCATTCCTTTTTTTAATGCAAGGAGGTTAACAACATACAACAATTAAGCTTTCCTTTTACAGATTTATAAGTATAAAAATGGATAGTAGGTGTAAACCTTTAAGCAGTTAAGCAGCATTTTCTATGAATAAAGATGAAATTAAAGAACAAGAAAACTGATCCGATTTTTTATGCCCTATCATTAATCATTATTAGGGAGAGACTAGTGAGTGTTAAATGAGTCTTATATACTAAATACAATGCTTTGAAGTATTCAATTAGACTACTATATCTGGAGAAATTAATTCTTCATTGGAATAGTTCTCTAAACTGCTTTAAGATCTACAAAAGCTAGAAAACAAACATTTCCTTTTTTCACGGTACCAGTTCTATGTAATATTGAAGGTTGTCACAGCTGAAAGTATGATTATTATACGACTTCTGCAGCTGTATTGACATGAAAACCTTTAAAAGCATCTCTATTAGAGAACAAACAATTTTGATGCATGTACAAAAAATCTTATTAATTTGAACATGAAGGGAATGACAGCAAGGTAGTAGTGTATTATTTAAAATCCATGGGTGTTTCAAAGGAAGAGTGTAAAACAGTGCATTAAAAGTACAATCTGTGCATACTAACACTTCTGAAACCTCTTTTATATTCCAGGCAGGAAAAAGATGTAAGAAGGTGTTGAGGCAATACAGGACACATAATGCATACAAGTCTGGTTCAATTTCAGGGAAAGGAGGGAATCGGGGGAGGAGTTTTCATTGTTTAAATCTAGCAGAAATGTCTACTAACAAGAATATTAACAAAAATCAGGGAGAGGTTGCACCAAACTTCTGGTTTGTTTGCATCCCAAAGGTACAATGCCATGGTACAGGTTGGTGCTGCACTTTCATCACAGCCTTCCTTCACCTGGACAAACAACATTGGGAGTACGCAATAGGGGCACTAGCGTCTGACACACACCTGAGAGAGGGCTGGTATATGCAAGCACACACACACACTTGACTGTATATATATATGCATGTGCATATACACATTTAAAGGTATAAACCAAACACATATATACACACACACACACATTTACATACATATTAATATATACATATATATTTATGCATGTTTTGGAAAGAGTAGATTATAGTAGGTATTTTCACTGTGTTGTTTCAGGCTCCACTACAAAATAAGACCATGAAAATATTTAATAATTATAACAACATATAATTAGGCAGTGGACAGGCTTGCAGAATGTCTTGAACCCTATCTTGATTATTATCTTAAAATTCAAATTCTTGAAACTCATTTGTGCCAGCTTAGCTTGCTTACTATGGAAAAATTTTAGTCCATTCCTGTGTTGACTATCTGTTATAGAACAATATAATATAAATAAAAATGCAAATGAAAGTATTCGACTCACCAAAAAAAGTCATTGCTTTCAAAGAAAATAGGGTTAAATTTCTTCCTAGTGCTGT
>NW_009191933.1:0-5041 GCF_000690835.1 Fulmarus glacialis
ACCTTAATGATTCTATGATTCTAATTCAGGTGGTTAAGTTGGTATGAGAATGGATAAGCTTTTATACCATATACTGTTCTTACTACAATAATCAGTGTAAAGGTAAATTCACATTGTGGGTAATTCCTAGAGCACAGTGAACCAGGAAAGCCTATTGCCTGAAGTGAATGCCTCAGATTTAGACTTACATCTCAGCATATATTTAGAGTGCTCTAACAAGTGTCTCTCTTGGGTACCTTTTTTTTTTTGGACAGTCTAATTATTCTAAGATTACAGATGATCTAAAAGCATACATTTTCAGAGTTGCAAAAACTATTTATTATATTGGTGACCCTTATGCCTTGCTCATAGCTATACAGGATATAGAAACAGAAGTAATGCATGGCTTCAGCCAGAGACTTCAGAGAAAAACAGCCCACAACTGGAAATATGTCACATCTTTCCTTTAGGATAAAATCATAGAATCATAGAATCATAGAATACGTAAGGATAAGTTCTAGTCTCTTCATTTATTAGCATTATTTGGATCTACCTGCATTTTAATTTTACTTGTGATTCTTGCACATTTTAGACATACATATAGGAAAGAAAAAAGTTTAAAATTGCCTCTTAAATTGGTTGATCTTCACTTCTCCACACAAAACCAACACACACAAACCAAAAGAACCATCTCTTATTTGTTTCACCTTTAACTAAAGAGGCTTAATATTCTTCCCATCTCCTCAAATGAATTTCTCTCCATTTCTCTAATAATTTTCCACCAATTATTTGGTTTCAGTGACCATGTTTCACTATGCTTTTTCAAAGGTGAAATGACTGGAACTGAACATGGGGTTCCAAATGAGAAATATCAACACAATGGCACAGCTCTGCTGTTACAGCCTATTTTGCTTCCTCCTGCCTGCAGTACCTCCTGTACACTTCACAAGCAGAAAGAGGGTTGATGCTCCAAAGCCTGTATTCTGCACCTCCCACAGGTACACAGAGTGGCACAATAGTTGGCACAAGGCTGTACCGGCATACTGTTAAGCATTTTGAAAGAGATTTCTAGAAATAGCTACGCTACCGATTTTTTTTTTAAAAAAAATCTTTTTCTATTTGCCTTCAGTGCTTTTTTCATCTCCTGATTAAAGATGCCATTATTCTTCTATTGTGACTTTACATGGATGTACCAAAAATGTGAATGCAGAATATAGTGTCACAATGACAACATAAAAGTTCTTTGCTCATAGATAAAAAACCTTTGCATCACCTTTGTAATCATCTCATTATCTCATGTAAGGTAATGAGATTATACTCTCTGTTATAATTCCAGTAATTTTGGCAGTAGATCATAACCTACAGTAAAACAAACCCTACCAAATAAACAAAGTCACCTGAAAACAGTGCACAAAGGGATTAATACTTGGAAAATTCACAGCTTCTCCTAGATGTTTCATCTTTCAGGCGTGGCAGGGGATCCAGAATTTTAAAAGCAACAAGGCACCAGAAACACTGTCAATACTGGATGATTCTGAAGTTATATTTATGACACACAGTTAAACCAAAATCAGGAAGAGAGCAATAAAATAAGCTGCAATTTGATGTGGGCAACTGCAAGATCTGTTTAAGGATTAGCTAATGCGGGACTGTATTTGCACTGAATAGCAAAAAACAAGTAACCTTCAGCTAAATTTGATATATTTTCAGATATCCAATTATTTCATACAGAATTCATGTTTGCCTTCCAAAACTTCTATACAGACAAGTCCCTGAAGAACTACCATTACAGAGCAAATTTGCTAAGTCTTAACGTGAGAGACCAGTTTATCTATGGCCACTACCTTACAGAAGAAATTTTGCCTCTCACAAATGCTTATCTGCAAAATTAAGAAGGAATTTGAAAACAGGATTTTGAAATCTATATTGATTAATAACAAACATGCATTAAGTTTGGACGGAGGGAACAAGAGAACCATCTGTACATTGTGTAGTTAGCCAAGTTGTAGGATGCTTTATTTGCAAGATGATTAGCAGTAACTATGATAGTTTTGACTCATAAATGACAGATTCTGTGTTCGGGCTGAGGTCACTCAGTTTCAACAAAACCAAAACCAAGCTTCCAATAGCTCAATGCAATACAGCATCACACCTTAAAGAGAAATATCATACCAGGACAGTACCACCAAGGAGTTAAAGAAGGAAAGATCACATACTTTAAGAGCTAACAATGCCAGAACTAGAGGAGATTTGAGTCTTAAATAACACAGAAAACCCACACTGGAGATCTGTGCTTTTTAGCAGCTTGTGAAACAACTTCTAAACTGTATAGAGTCCCTCCATTCATAGACCTAACACATAATTGGATATGGAGAATACTTAGAACCTATTTGGTTTGAAAGATAAAAATTCTGGCAGAAGCTCTGTAGTTTTGTGAGTTAACTTTAGAAGAAGCAACTACGATCATCTACTATAACAATTCCTGTCTAACATTAGCCATGAACTTTCATCCACTTGTGCCTATAAATAGCTGGGGTTTGGCTAAAGCCTATTTTCTGGAAAGGAATTCAGATCTGACTTGAAAGCTTCAAGAGAAGGACAAGCTCACTTCCCAGCTATGGTTTGTCCCAGTGATTAGCCATCATCAGCCAGTCCCAGTGATTAGCCATTAGAAGTAGTGTGCTTCTAAAGATCTGGCAGTGGTTTCTAGCTTTGTTCTCAGCTACCAGGGCTGGGGAGCAGGGTACAGGCTTAAGTTTCCAGTTACGGCTTCTCGCACCAGCTCTGTGACTGCCAGCACTTCGCAGCTACTGGCAAATGTGATTCACTAAACTGCATGCAGCACTTTTAGACCAGCTCTTATCATCATTAAAGAGAGTTTAAATTGGTATTCAAAGAAACGAAAAGAAAACCCCACCCTAAAATGACTGAAGAGCTACTCAAGTTCTCCCATAATGATTCATTCTTAACTGATAAAAATCCTTTTTCCAAACAAGAGAGACCTCTACTGCTGGACAAAGTTACTGCAAGCTTAACAGCTTCCTCATTACCCCAGAATAATTCCATTACTCTAGCTACAGGCTATAGCTATGCACTGCAACTCAAGGCTCTTGCTGCAGTGTAGTGGCACGATACCTCTGAGGTGGCTTGTTAGCTGAGGTAGCCATGCACAAGGAGATGAGGTGAGGAGTCCCTCCCCGCTAACGCATTTCTTCCCAAAGGGCCATCTGATGGAAACAAACATGCTCAGAACCTCACAACGAGCTATCCTTTGCGGCACTGCTGTTGCTGCTTAAAATAAGGTGCTATACATCTAAGCAACAGGCTTAAAAGATGGAATAGCTGAAACTAAGGAATTTGAAAAGAATAAGATGAATGCATATACCACAAATATCAAAATGCCTCATTACAGCCCTGCTTTAGATTGACTTGAACTGAGCTCTATGACCCTGAGACTAATACATGTCACCCAGTGCGGTACAGCATCTCAAATAGCATTCCAACTCTGTCAAAGTTAAACTGACAACCATACCCAGGTTACCTAGTGCCAGTCTCCCTGTCAGATCCCTATGCTGCACCACAGTTACTGTGGTCTGCAACACTGCTATATCCCTGTGACTTGTTGTGGTCTGAAACACTGCTATATCCCTGTGACCATGTTCCCAACACTGTGCAAGAGTTGACAATGTGGTTATTTATTTGGTTAAGAAACAACTAGCACTTCCCTTACACCTTCCATTCAAATGGCAGACTATGATTTAAGAAGAAACACAAAATGAATCCTTCCTCACTCTTTCAAGCCAGAACAGGGGGAAAACAGAGGCTAAAATCCCAATTCTTAGAATCATTTAGGCTGGAAGCAACCTCTGTAGGTCCAACCAACCTCGTGCTCAAAGCAGAAGCTGCTCCCGGGTTAGATTAGACTCAGACTCTATGACAGTAATGGGATAATTATGGGTTGTGGTTTGTTTTGGGAGCAGGATTTGGGGTGAGGGCAAGCTGTTTGTTTTAATACTTGGTTGGGGTATGGCTGTGCAGAGAATTAAGATAAAGTCTTGCTACAATAAAGTAAATAATTATAGCTATGATACTTATTCTCTAAGATGCACCTCAGTGTTATCATCTGCAACAGGCTCACACCACATCCAGTTTATTAGGGTATAAGGATACAAGACACACCACAAAGTAGTTTAAAACAGATATACAAAATTTATCTGGAAGCTCTGCAATAGCTTAACTTCAAGACTAGAAATACTTAGTTGCCATGGTTAAGTTTCACCCTGCTTTTTGGGTTTGTTTCAACTCTCCAAGACCTGCTCTCTTCCCTTCACAAGGATAAGACACTCGATAGTTACCACTAAAAGGCACAGTATTGCATTAGTCTTAGTTGTACAAGCATCATTATCAATGCCCAAAGTCTGACAGTAACATGACTAAGGCAGTTCCACCTGTAGAAAATAGGTGAATGTCTGCCTTGTATAATGCGGAAATATGTCTTTGGTGGCCTAAACTCAGCCAGCTGAGGAAGAAAGTCATCCCAGGTAACAAGGAACCGCAATTTCCAAAACATCAGGCTCCCAAGGCTGCAGTGCTCGCTACAGCAACGGTTCTGCTAGCTGCTGGAAAGATGAGCGAGGCATACAAGTGGGCCATCTGATGTCTGAACTGATAACTTGTTAAATATCAAAAGCTTTGCGACAGGCTAAGCTTAACGTAAGTTATCTGCAGGAGCTTCAAGAGCCGACAGTTCAGTTGTACCGAACCCGCACTAGGTGTCAGCACCGCCCGCGGACCGGCAGGGCTCCGCTGGCCCGGGCGCCCGCCGAAAACGGGTGTTTCTCAAGCGCTACACTGTGCTTTCCTCCTAGACAAACAAGGTTCACGTTTGCATAGCACTCGATTAACAAGAAAAAAAACTGTTTTTTGTTCTCACGGACAAACATTGAGAAGCAACATGTTTTGCCTTTAAAAGGTATTCTCTCTCAAAGCTGAGCTAGTCTTTAACTAGATCAAAGAAAGGTTACAAAACAGGTCAACATGTAGCTGCAGTAAGTGCAATCTG
>NW_009191933.1:5058-25470 GCF_000690835.1 Fulmarus glacialis
CAGATTTCTGTACTTAGTTTTGGGAACACAAAATTTCCCAGAAAGAAAGGTAACTCGAGGTTGTTCTGCAAGAACCAGAACTAACAGAGCCTGTTTCTCAACAGATTTATGGCTACTGTTCCCCGGACTCCCTTCTTCCTCTTGCCTTTTTGGACAGGGACATAGCCTACAGGTTTCCTAGCCTGCTTATCTCATTGAATATTACATACTGGCTTGTGGCCAAGTAGAGTTCTGCTTTTTCTTCTCTTGGTAGGGCACTGCTTTGAGTCTCTCATCTCTGCTCATCTGTCAGCTTTCATAAAACCTTTGAGAAGAGAGGTCTAAGTGCCTACGCCTCTTTTCAAGTCTGACTGAAGCTGGCCATAGTACTCAGAAGTTACTATTGGGGATGTACTATTAGTGCGATTGTAAGTGTCGCTTCCCTCGGAACAGGCTAAAGATCTAATCAAGTCCATCAACCTCTGCATCCTTCAACAAACTGCTTCATAATTGCTTGCTCACAGGTCATGCAGTCTCAGAGTACGGGAGTTTTCAGTACAATTCTTAAAAATGAGACTTATCTTTGTCCCCATGGCAACAGACTGTGGGCATGTCCTGCAGTTAGATGTGACTGCAGTTTATTTGCTACCTTCAGTCTAGTTAGTTCAAAAAGATACAACAATACATCCAACATCGTATGGGTTAGGGTCTTCAGACACTGAGTACACATTCATTAGGTAAAGCTCATGCTGCCATCCCTTAGCTACTCCTGGTAGTGAACCTTTCTATCCCACAGCTTCAGAAAGACCACAGCCAGCTACAGAGCAGCACCTGGTAAGAAGCGTACATCATGTTATCCGAAATTATTTCGGTGTGAATTTTACAAAAGTGTAATGTATTCAAATAAAAGCCACAAGGTGTTCACTGTGTGTCTGGCCACCCTCCCCCCCCCAAAAAAAAAAAAACCTAGTCACTTAAGATGTTTGTGACTAATGTAGACACAGGACAGGAGAGGCAATACCTCCCATATCACAGATGGAGGTACCCAACAGACTGTTTGCTTCAGTTGGCCCTTTTGCCTATGGATGTTTCCAGGTATTATGTTATGCTAAAATGCTCATTGGCCTGAGTAAGAACATGTCTGAATCCATCTCATTAGGCTAATATTCAAAAACCTGTATTAAATCTTTGCTTTCCTTAAGCAAAAGTCACATCTACCCATCACAACACAAAGTCTGGTAGCCCTATGAAATTCCATGTTGTGCCACAGCAACACATGATGAAAATTTTTCTAATCCAACTTCTCCCACGAGCACCCAAGCCTCTGGGGTTTAGGCTACTTTTATGTTCAAGCTGCCTCAGCCTTATTCTTCAAATTAGTCAGAAGACCAGAGAAAAAACCACACAGGTGGATGCATCAAAACACCCTTGTATGCACCTGGTACCCTCTTCAGTTACTTAATACTTCTGCTAATTCACACAGGCTGAACTGCACCCAAGCAGCAAAGAGCCCTCGACCCCCTCCAAGACACTCACCTGGGGAATGAGTTACACCCATTCCATGTCTTCAAGCAGCAAGGAAAGCTGATCCTGGTCTCCCATATCTGCTGTCTTGTGAGAATTGGAGAAGTCACACAGGAAGCTCTTTTGCTTCTACTTTAACAGATTTAGTTTACTATTTATGTTGCCATATATGAAGTCAAAATGTTTTAGAAACAAGGAGAAACAAATGAGGTTATTCATTTCAGTCTTGAAGATACTCTCAGAAACAAGGAGAAACAAATGGTTATTCATTTCAGTCTTGAAGATACTCTTTTTGTTACAATAACTTGCCATATGCAACATGCAGATAGATTTGGGTGCCCAGATCAGCAGTTATCTGACTCTAAAAGCAGTGTGCCAAACTCTTGACTTTTTCTAGCCTCATAAGGACAATACTTTTCCCACCAGATCAAAAAACTTACTGTTCTTCAAATCTATGTGTAAAACTTTGGGCCCTGAGGCAGGCCTCTTCTTCATACAGAGGACAGCAATCTCTCCCCCCTACTAAGCTGCAGCACACATACAGTCTTCAGCCATGAGCTTCATCAGGCAATCAGCTATTCAGGCCCGGAAACAGTCCCTAGGCCAGATACTGAAAGGCTAGAAGGCTCTGCTGTTGATGAGATCATAAGCAAGGAGACCTCTTCTGTACGAAAAGCTATACGCTCCCAACCCCCATAAGCAAGTCTTCCACTGTTTCATATCTTCTTTAAACTTCTGGAGTCATGAGAACAGGTGAAACTCCAGTTTTAATTATATTTTCTGAAAATGTTTAACTTGCTTGGCTGTGAAAAGCCCAACAGAAAAAAGAAATATCAGTATTCCATTACATGATCTTACTTCTTTACTTTTACAGAGAGATGAAAGACAGGTTTAACAATGCAAGTTAGTGGACCATAAAATCAAGTGACCAAGAGCAGTATGTTTGGACATTGCAAGATTCCAAAGTATAACTGCAGAAGAAATAAGAGCTAAGAGAAACAGTGCAGGAAGAGCTATCCCACTTTTTCCAAGACCTCTCCAGATGATCTGGCAGCAAATCAATGGTAGCACAGAATTTCAGAGAGTTTCTCAGTCCACTGTGACAAAGAAAGATGAAGTTCCCTCTATCAGCTGCAGACAGAAATTCCAACATTAATCACCCTGTAGCTGCCACAGGGGAGGCATCCAGCACCTGTGTTCTCTGCTGCAGCCAAGTGAACAGGATTTGCAGGTGCTCCCCATCCACCACAAGGTCTTTTATTACTATGAAAGGAACACACTAATCCAAGTTAGATTTCCTCTTCAAAATGGCATAAGCCATTTTATCCAGACAGCTAGGGAGAACAGTCCTACACTGCTCCTCCTGCAGTCAGCATCTGCCTTGTATAGTGCTTATGGTGTCATTCCCCCAGCTGGCAGCCAGGGATATGGAGCTGCTGCATCTCACAGGAAGAAGCTCTTCCAACTGTTCACACAGGGTCCATCTACTTTAGTTAAAGAATGAAAAGGGGCAGGAAGAGCAAGCTAGGCAAAGCAATATTTTAATGATCCATTTCTCTCCCAAGGCCTGTGACTGATCTCATCCCAGCTATACAGCTGAGATATTGTACCTCTGCTCAGTGGGAAGGATGAGAAGCTCTGCTCAAATTAACCTGCATAAGCACACTGGAAACATTTGGTCTGCACACATACGTTTCTTGCTGGACAGTCTGACATGTAAGTGTATAGCTGGCTTTCTATCAATAAAGCTGAAGGCCAAGACCTTCAGCAAGGGCAAGGATTACTATGCCAGGAATAAATTATCAAATTTAAGAGGCAGCTCTGTAGATTGATATAGGGCAACAAGCTCTCTCCCTTAATATCTACAGCAAAGAAAAAAGTTAACTTGGCTAATGAGGCACCTTTGCCTCACATTCATAACTGAGCCTAAGCAAAGCCAGTTGGAAAAAAGGCTCACATGTGTTCACTGATATTCACAGTTGTTTAAGTCACCAGATGGTGACTTAGTTTTGTCCACTTGTTATCATAAGTATGCTTGCAATGCATTTTTAAAGGCCACCAAGAGACTACGTAAATACAATGAAGTAGTTGTAACGCCTTGAAGGCAAAGACAATTATGTAGAAATATTTAGAGAACACGTACCATATATAGGCCACTACAAAAAAACCCACACAAAACAATAACATAGAAGAAATATGAAAGGCATTTTTGTTTTTTAAGCCTACTTCAACTCACTCTGCAATAGCAAGGAGATCTTCAACTCCAGCCACAGCAGGTGGGAGTTAAGGGTCAGATAGTTCCCAAGAAAACATCCTGTGCCTATCCCCTTACACCATCTCGCAAGAACCACTACAGTCCCAGCACCAAACCTGGCAAACTGATGAAGCCGCCATTTCAAACACATAGCAAGTACTTTCCATAGCTCTAGATATTCCCGAAAGTGAACTCTGGTGCAAAGGTAAAACATTTCATGGGGAAGAGAACCAATGGGTTGCCATGCCAACCCACTCTGTACCTGTAATCAGAGTCCAGTGTACAATTACTTAATTAGCATCTATACTACTAGAAAAGTTAAAAGATTAAAAACTCAGGTCCCTACATGTTGCCAGTCTACAAGATTTGGAACTAAATGCATATTTCAGGCTTTTCAACGAAGCTTAGTCAAATTTTCTCCCAAAGCTGACAGTGCAAGTTAGACTGCTTTAAGAGAACTGTTAAAAGAAAGACTAGTAGAACCTGGTAAAATCTGTAAGAACAAGAATAAAGAATAATTTCCTACTGATCTAATCAGTCACAACAGCGAATCATCAGCAAGTTAGAGATAAACAGTTATTTTATACAGAAGCTGCACTTAAAATTTCTTTTCTCCCAATTCAGACACTGTAGCTCGTTTGCTATTCTTTGCCACAGTTAGAGCTTAATTTTAAGCTCTACATTGTTTACATGGTATCAGATCATGGCTCCAGCATCTTCTCACTGTGTCTGTTTCCACCGCTCAACTGGGATTGCAGGTCCATTTCACACATCTGTCCTGAAGATGGAGTTACAGCCCTTCTTCCCCTGTCACCATAGCACTGACAGCAGCTTTGTTTACTCCAGAGACCAGCAATTTTTTAGCTACTGGATTACAACCTCCAGAGCAAAGGCTTTTCTCCTTCTCTCTCAAAGCACACATCACAAACATGACCTTCACACAAAGAGTCAGGATCTATCACTATTATCATTTCAACCAACACGAAGTTGTGCGACTGGGGGCATACATCCCGCAGAACAAAGACAAGAGAAGATTAGAGGGCCCCCTTACAGCACTGGATTAGGCCTTTCACCGGCATGCTTCGAGTTGCTTCATTTGTCAACTTGAATCCATTATGAAACATCCTGGCAGATGCAGTTACTGTCCTCCCCAGTCAGGGAGCACTACCATTAAGTGTGTGGCTCAGAAGAGAGATGTTTGTGGCAGAGGCTATACCAACTTTCAAGACCTGTCCCACTAATGCACTTCAAGGTTCAGGCAGCCACACCTGCTCTGTAGAAAAAAAGATTAGCCCTTCAGCCATTCCCACACTACAAATCTGAACAATGCCAAACTCTTCAGCACAGCTATCGGCACTGAGCTATCAGCAAAACTTTTCATGCAATCTTAAAACAAGCCTAATTCAAACAAGTAAATAAGAGAAAGGTTGTCACTTTGTCACACTTTTTCATTTGCCTTTATGTCCACAATAAGATCTTGCATGAGATATGCATCGGGCCTGGATATCAAGTCATATTTATTTAGCATTATGCTTTACTGCTTAAGTATTTGTTGACTATTAGATTCAGTTGTTTAAAGGATTTGATCACTTATCTTGGTTTGCTTCTGCGAACAGCTAACTACACACTGCACACTGACAAACACTATTCAGATCTCTAATCCATGTTAATCTCCCATTCACTCAACAAGACTGTCACCCACAGAAAAGTGTCAATACCTGCAGCAAGATTGCTTCTCATACACCATTTCCAGAAGAAGAAATCTCTCCCTGTGAAACTAGAGGCATGCTGTGGAGTTTCAGGATCACCTTCCCCCCACTAAAGTGCGATAAAACCATATGCCAGATTAGGAAAACTGACACCAGGAAATTCAAGAGGATAAAGTAACTAGATACAGAAGTAAGCCCACACACACACCACATTCTCCTGCCCTGACAGATCTTCTGACTCCATTCTCTGGGTCAGATGTCTCTGTGCATCTAGTGCAAGTCTATAGCAACCCTACCAAATTTAAAGGAAACAGGTACTCCTTCAGTTTTCCCCTAAAAATTAACAGCATTATACATATCAGGCCTAGGTATTCAGCTTTGACATGATCTTCTCCAAGTATTTGGTTGCTAACAGTGCAAGAGATCATTTAGGCATCTGTGGAGAACCTAGAAGGTTGTTTGAGAAGGAACCCCCAAGCACACCTCTGCGTGAATCAAACTGCTCAGCACCCAGCCCTGCTGGGATGGACCTCTAACCTTGCCTGGCACCCACAGGGCCGAGGAACCAAGGCTGCTTCTGGATCGCACTGCATGCTGACAAGCAGGACAGACCAAAGGAGGCTGCCCTAGGAAAACCTCCCTCTGGATAGACGCCATCATCCCCACCCCTGCAACTGGCTCCTCTGCAGTGCTGCTGCAGGACAGGCTTTAGACAGACCTCACCTCGGAGGCCCGTTGTGTCAGGTGCAGTCAGGAATACTGCTGTTAGGAGGCTGGGGAGTGCCAAGCATCACCTTGCTCTAGCTTTGATTTTAGGAACAGAAGTTAGCCCTCCTTCCCCTGTTGCTCTCCCCCTTCTAAGGAGCCTCCCAAAGTGACTTGAAGGGAGGTGAAGAGACCAAGCATTTCAAAGACATCCTTCTCAGCTAAAAGCATAAGTGTGTGTGTGTAGATATATATATAGAGAGATATATATATATAAACAAACATACACACACACCCCTTACCATTCCTTCCCTATTCAGCTGGGCAGAGTGCTCGGAGTAGCTTTCGAGACCACAGCTGCAGCATTTCAAGCAGGGTGCTTTGCACCTTTAGCTACCAGTGCTATAGCCGATAACACAGCCCTCAGGCACACTGTGGGATGCGGAAATTCGCAGGTATACTTCTGTATAAGTCAGAAACAGTTTTCAGATGACAAACATCCAAAGAAGGCTCACTGACGTAGCCAAGACACAGCTTTTGCAGTTTAATTCCTTTGTATCAGCTCCCTTTATAGGAAGGGTGACTCAACCTTTAGTCTCCTAGAAAAAAATAGATTTATAAAGCAAATTGTGCTAAAAGCTGCTGTAATATTATTCTGTACAAGAAGTCTTTCTCAAAACTGTTTATCATAATACAAGACTTTTCATAGGAAAGTGCAGGAGATGATGTAAATTAAACATGCATGTTTATTAACACATACCAGGAAGCAATCCACTCACTTAAATAACACTCATGTACAAGAGTGTATCAGCTTTTTTAGTAGTACTGTATCACTCATTGTTCCATTAGGAATATTTTCTTCCATAAGAGGTATTACTAAATATATTAGTATTAGCTTCTCACCACAGTTGAAAATTGAGAATTGGACTAAAAAGGTAGAAAAGTTTTAGATTAGTACATAATTGAGAACCCTGCAGTTCCTGATTACTGGAGGCGAGAACTGTGGTTGCTACAGTGTACAAAAGGATCAGGCTATTTATTCAAGTGCCTAAATAAGAACAAATATGCTTAAACACCACACTTAGAACTCAGGGCACCACGAATAACACAAGACATCAATTAAAGGGATAGACTGTACTTAAATCATCTACCATACATGTACTTGCCAGTTAGCACACACTATGCTTTCCCTTTTGCTTTTTGAAGTTTGGTAACACAAAGAAGAATCCTAGACCAGACTAAAAGAACCTAGGAATCACTCTAATTACTGACTTCGCACAAACATAGCAATTAAAAAGGAGAGGAAACAGCTACAAAGTAAAGACTAAAATAGCAATCAGGAAATCCAAGCCCATTTTGGATAAGACTGGTCTAAATAGGGTAAGAATTTGTCATTTACTAAGCAACTCACTCACATCCAGAATAAAAATGTTTAGAAGACTTAAGGTTTTAAACTTCATATAATTACAAAGAGGTCATTTGATCATGATACCTACACTTCAAGCAACTGAGACATGCAAGAAATTCTATATAGATGCTGGATCAAAGTTTTGAACAACTGGGAACTCGCAGTTAGCTTCATATAGGCAATACTGTACAAATACCCACCTGCAACCCTAAACATCAGATCTTTATATTCAGCCCCACATTATATTCAGCCCCACGCTTTGCTGGTGTTGATGCAACCCTCTATCCTCCATAGAGATGTTTATACAACATGCATTTCCTGGCCACCTGTCAGAAATAACTGGCCAAATCAGACAAAATAGCTGCTAGTTTTTAAGCATCCAGGTGCTTAAGCAGAGGTAATTGGCCTTCCTCCTTAACTTCCAAAACATATTTAGAGCAGCAACAAAAAACACACTACATATTTCACACACCATTGTAAATATCAAGATAATTTTTGTGAAACCCTGAGTGCAATCAGCATGCACACATACTGATCAGACATCCTATAAACTTGAAGTTATGGGTTTGACTCATCTGTTCAAATGCAGCCAGACTAATTTATTACCCAGAGCTCCCTTTTTAGTCAACAGGGAAAACTAGTCAGGTCTTGGATAAAATAAACTGCACCCTGAAGCACGTAACTACTTAGAAACAAAAGCTTAATTCTTGACATCTACAATGACGTGATAACTCTTCTGTGTCTAACCATATCCATTTGAGAAATTTTTTTTTTTTGTTACAGATGGTAGAGCTACCTTCTGACTTTTCCCATCAAATCTTTGGAAGAAAGCAGTCAGAGGAAGGCTTTTTCTTCCAGAACAGCAGCAGTGCTAGTTTTGCCACATCACTTTTTCTTTGGGGAAAGTTATTGTTAAACCTTGGAATTAGCAGGAAAAGAGAGAAGAGGATTCAAAGGAAGAATTCTTATTTCAGCACAAAACACTATGTTATTAGGAAAGAACAAACCATAGAGTGAGCAAGAAAACTAAAGCAAGCTAGGAAAAAAAGGGAAAACAATTGACTTTCAGCTCATTGTAATGAGGAAAAATGGATTTTCTCACCCTAGAGTTGTAACCATCTATGTGTAAATTGTAGTGTTTCCACTTTAAAAAAAATACATCTCTCTAGGAGGCACCGTACTCATCACAGAAACAATTTATCTTTGACTCTAGGGTCTGCCAAAGTGACTCATCTCTCCTGATGACACAATTGGCTCATCGCCAGCACGCTCTGTTGAGCACCAACTGCCATTATGGAACAAGTTCATTTTCATGAGGGAACAGTTTTCCACAGATGAACTTTCATTTGTCTTAAGTAATAACCCTTGTTCAAAATCAAGCAGCCTAATTCTGCGAAATTTTTTACATCTTGCATATACTTTATGAGAACTTCTTTTCCCCATTCAGCATGACATTGCTCCGACTGCTACACTCCAGTCCGCGAAGTTTATTTTAAAAGCTTCTGAACACATATATTGCTATGCATCCCAGTGCCTGCCTGATTGAGTAAATTGGAGTTAGACATTTTGGTGTCCACTTAGGAAAAAAAATCCAACACGCACAACCAAAAAACACACCAAAGCACCCCCCCACTCCCCCCCATGCATTACCCCTGAACTCTGCAGGTTGCACCATCCCACTGCATCAGTACTTCTTGGAGTATCAGGAACAGAGGCAAGATCACTGCCACAGCAAAGTCCTCATTCAATAAAGGCTCAAGAAGATCACGGCCAACACGTGCAAGAGTCACACTTCAGTGGGAGCAAGCATCAGCCATTATCTCAGGTAAGGAAAGCTCTGCCACCAGTTATAATTATCAGCTACCTTCTCTACCAGCAAAAAACCCATCACCTCATCATTCAGGGTCTCAATAGATATTGAGCCCGAGTTCATTTTTGGTTCTTAAAGGTTTCGAGAAACAGGATCTGTCACCCTTTGGCCATGGAGAGAATAGTTTCGGTGCAGGTTGTCACTCACTATAGGTAATTAGCATCTTAGCAATGGCTGCAGAAAGCCAAAGGGATTGAGAAACACTGAACAAGGTTCACGGACATTTTTCAGAAGTTTTTTTTAAATGCTATTCTCCTGTCTCTGGTGCATCTGAGCCACAGCAGCACACTGTCTGAAAGCAGTAAGAATAATTCAAAAAAAGTAGCAGATACTGTACAATAAAAGTAGCTAGAAACCAAAGTTTAACATTAACTTAAACATTTTAAGCTTAATGATATCCAATTAAAATGTCACAATTCTTTCAGTTTTAACTTTTTCTACACACTACTTTGCCCAAAACGCTTGAAGTTTTCTATGTCTCTCTATTTGCTGTATGAATTGTACAAGGGGGAAGAGAAGGAAAAAGATCAAAGTAAAAAAAAAATCAGGTTTTCTTCTTTTTATACTGATATCTCCCTTGTGTCTGTCCTGATTCAGTTGGCAAGGACAGTGACAACAAGAAGTCGATCTATAAAGAATCAGAAGTAACAAAATTCTCTTTTAAAGAAGGCAGCATGGCCGTTGTCCTGTCAGCTTTCCCTCCAGTGCTGGGATTCTGAACACAGGCTCTGGGGTGCAACAGGAGAAGGAAACACTGCATTCATTTCATGACCCCAGCTGTCCCTCTCACATTTTATCCACACAAAGGTAATGGTGGAATAACCCTTCACCTCCATCAAGGACACGCTTTTATATACTCTATTTTGCATGAAGTTAAACAGAAACCAATATTCAGTTCATTGCCTGATCAATTTCATTCCAAAACAAATTACAGTTATTTACTTCAAAAAAGTGTTACAAGATAGGCATTGTGGATTAATTCCCCAAATGTTAAAAAAAATCTAAAATCAATTTACAAAGTTATTACCTACCAAATCCTTCACAAAAGCCTTGTACTTGAGATTTTTTTTAAAAACTCTAAAAATTTACTTAAGATAAAACAGCTTACATTACCTGCATAACATTCTCAAAGAACAACTACGGGAAGGAGAAAATGCCCATAATTTGTTTCTTAAATACATGACCAGTGTAATTTTGTAAGGATCTATGCAAGGTCATAATTTTCCAGTAATCAGATAAGGCCCTGCATTTGAGCTCACTCAGTATCTACTTTTATCGAAAGAAACAAGTCATCCCAGAGAGGTTTGTATACATTTCTGTTTTAGAGAGATGCATAGCATAATATCTGAACTCACAGTTACTTATCTACTCTGATGACAATGCATTGCTTGATAAGAAAACAATTTTTCATTACTTTGAACTTTTTTTTTAAGCATGGTTCCTTAATTCTGAGGGTTTGGGTTTTTTATGAAGGAAGAAAAAAGCAGCATGTTAAATAAATAGCAACTTTAACTAGGTTTCCCTCCTTAAGAGTTTTTACATCATATTATATAATTCTCTACACTCTGTGCCATACCACTCATTTGATGATCATCCTCCTATTTGTTTTTCCCTGAAAGAACAGTCTGTTCCTTTTTTTAACAGGGTAAGACTTTGTGTGTATATGTATAAAAACATATACACCAATACAAATAACCGAGAAACTTCAGTCATTCTCTTTAATAACCTCCTGTCCCAGGACAAGCTTGTGTCCTGTGATCATTCCTGACAACCAAAAAACACAAATCATGAAGCAGCAGAGAAATTTACACAGTTATTCCATTTCGTAGATCCTCAATATGCCTATTAACCCATGACCTGCAGGCTTAACCACTTAGAGATGTGGATTTTCTTTTTGCTTTGCTAAGCAGTCATTATGATCACTATTAAAAACCATCTACAACATAGATCCATTTCATAACGGATTGAACAGTCCATACTAGGTGTACTGAGACCTTTGATCAATTCAAGTGGGAGACACGAGGGAAAGTTCACCAGATACTAGTGGAAAAACCCAACAATCACCCCTCCAATTTTGCAACAAAAGCAATTTTTTGAATGGCAAGCCAGAATGTTCTGACCTTCCTCAAGTTAGCTGCTTTTTTTTGGTCAGAGAAATGAAGTGATATACCAGCAATTCTAGTACTTGTGTACACTGGTTAAGCTGTTTTGAGATAATCCTAGTGACGACCACAACAAACAGCCTGGAAACATTCTCCATTGTCTCTGTAGTTGAATACTACCCTAGCACCTTTGAAAAAGGCTGCTGTTACCGGCAGTTCAGCATTACACTAGCATAGATGTGCCTCAGTGCTGTGGTAGGTACCTACTACAGACAACCTGACCAGGAAGAAGTAGAAGCCTTCTTCAGATAACTGGAAGAAGCCTTATGTGTGCAGGCCCCGATCCTCCCTCATTTTATCCACCCTGATATCTTCTGAAAGTACACAAGCAATCCACATTTCTGCATTGTTAAATGCACATCCTGATAGAGGTGATCAAGGAGCTGATGAGGGAAATTGTTCTGCTGGATCTGATCCTGACAAACAAGGAAGTACTGGTCAGGAATGTGAAGTTCAAGAGCAGTCTTGGTTACAGTTACCATGCGGAGGAGGAGCTCAAGATCCTGAGAGGAAAGAACAAAGCAAAAAGTAGGATCCCAACCCTGGACTTCAGTTGTGCAGACTTTGTCCTCTTCAGGCACCTGCTTGGATGAATGCCATGGAAGATGACCCTGGAAGGAAGAGGGGTCCAGGAGAGTTGATTAATTTTCAAGAATCACCTCCTGCAAGCTCAAGATTTGGCCACCCTGACCAATAGGAAATCATGCAAATCTGACAAAACTCAGACAAGGAAGTGAAGTATGAGAGGAGGAACCACAGGCAGGTGACCAGGAGGAATATGGAGACCATCTAAGCATGCAGTGATGGTGTTGGGAAAGCCAAAGCCCGTCTGCAGTTAAGTCTGGTGAAGGACACGGAGGGCAATAAGAAGGGCTGCTAGAGGTGTATCAGCAGCAAAAAGAATATCTTTAGTCCTGCTGCTGAGTGGGGAAGGGGAGATTGTGACAAAGGATACAAGAAGGCCAAGGTACCCAGTGCCTTCTTTGTCTTGGTCTTTACTGGTAATACCAGGCCTTTGGGAATCCCAAGCCCCTGAAACAAGTGGGAAAGACAGACTTGTCCTTGTGGAGGAGGGTCAGGTTAGGGAACATTTAAACAAATTGGACATACAAAAGAAAAAAAAAATCTATGGGTCCTGATGAGATATATCCATGAGTGCTGAGGGAGCTGGCTGATATGATTGAGGCCACTATTGATACTCTGAAGACTCATGACAATTAGGAGAGCTTCTTGAGAACTAGAAGAAAGCAAAATGTAACTCCTACCTTCATGAAGGAGGATCCAGGGAATTGCAAGCTAGTCAGCCTCACCTTGATCCCTGGAAAGGTGATGAAGCAAATCCTTCTGGAAAGAATTCCTAACTTATGAATGACAAGGAGACGATTTGGAGTAGTCAGCATAAATTTGTGAAGAGGAAAATTGTGCTTAAACAACCTGGCAGCCTTCTATGAAGAGATGACTGTTTTGGTGGATGAGGGTAGAGCAGTGAGTGGGTTTTTTTAATCTTGATTAAGTAAGGCTTTTGACATTGTCTCCCATATCAACTCAGACAAACTGATGAAGTATCGACTAGATAAGTGGACAGTGAGATCAATCAAAAACTGAACTGCCATACTCAGAGTTGTGATCAGCACAAAGTCGAGCTGGAGGCCAGTCACTAGTGGCATACCCCAGGGGTCAATACTGGGTCCAGTATTGTTTAACATCTTCATTAGTGACTTGGATGATTGGACAGAGTACACATTCTGCAAGTTTGTAGATGTTACAAAACAGGGAGGAGTAGCTGATACACCAGACAGTTGTGCTGCTGTCTAGAGGGACCTTTACTGGCTGGAGAAATTGGCCAACAGGATTACCCTGAAGTTCAGCAAAGGGAAATGCAAGGTCCTGCACCTAGGGAAGAATAACCCTATAGGCTGGGGGCCAAACAACTGGAAGTCATCTTTGCAGAAAAGGACCTGGAGGTCCTGATGGACAAGTTGAACATGAGCCAGCAATGCACCCTTTTGGCAAAGAAAGTTGACAACACCCTGGGCTGTATTAGAAAAGGTGTTGCCAGCAGGTCAAGGGAGGTGATCCTTCCCTTCTAGTCAGCACTGCTGAGACATCTAGAATGGTGTCCTATTCTGGGCTTCCCACTTCAAAAAAAGACATGAACATACTAGAGCAAGTCCAATGAAGGTGGACCACCACAAAAATGATTAAGGGATGAGAGGATCTGACCTAAAAGGGAAGTCTGAGAAAGCTGGAACTGTTCCCCCTGGAGAAGACAATGCAGGGGGCAGGGAAGGAATGGATGATGGATCTTTAGATGTATAAATACCCGAAGGGAGAAAATAAAGATGACAGAGCCAGACTCTTCTCAGTGGTACCCAGTGAAGTGACAAGAGGCAGTGGGCACAAATCAACACACAGGAAATCCTATTTAAATATGAGAAAATGTTTTTGCCCTTAGGGTGATCAAATGCTAGAATAGGCTGCCCAGAGAGGTTGTGGAGTCCATTCAAGGCCCAACTGGATGGGGTCCCAAGGACCTTCCTGTAGCTGACCCTGCTCTGAGCAAGGTGGGGAGGGTTGGACTAGAGGATCTCCAGAGGTGCCTTCCAACATCAGCTTTCTATGATGCTACGAGCATTTATCATTGCCTTGATAAAAGTAGCACTAGAGCAACAAATGTAAAATTTTCACTGCTATGGAGGTTTTGTGCTTTCCTCACCGTGATCATTCAACATAGTCTTTCTTCAGCTCCTAAATGCTACCACATTAGCCGTTACTGCCATTAGTTATAAAAGCTTGATCTTTCACTGAGGATCCAATAAATTCATACCCTCTATGAACAGTAATAGAGCCTGCAATGCATGCTTGTCATGGGACTACACACAGAGCAACCACCTTTGGTCCCTCCAATTTTATTATTTGTATTTGCACAAGAGTACACAGTATCAGCAAAAGTTACATGTGTCTTTGGAAGCTTTGTACAGGAGTTAACAGTAAGCCTAGGTCCTGCCATTTTCAGTTTTGCCATGCAATTTTCATAGAGCAAAACTTAAGAGGATTTACCCAGTTCTGCTTCTGGTTGGATATCAGCACTTCCATTGCATCTCTCCTCTACTTTCCCAAGAGCCCCATGCAAGCTTTCAATCAGAGCATACAAATTCCCTTGAAAGGGCAAAACAGCTCAAAGCAATGTTACTATCTAGCTTCTGAATGCTGTGATTTCAAAGTGGTGTGAGCTGTATTGCACATATGCTCTCTATTTTAGAAAGATGTGACAAAGAATTTTGCTGCCAACTGCACCTTCAAGGAGGATTTAGATAGAATGTCAGTGCTTAACGTGGATGTAGACCAGACCACAGAGCACATCACCCTTGTTTATGTATGTTTGGGCCTCTAATGATCACACATGGTCAAACTTATCATTCCCTATCAAAAAAGGCCAGTTTGCCAAAAAGAATCACTTTAGAGAAAAACTGCATCTCACAAGTCTAAGCAAGGACTGCTGCAGGAATTTTAAGTTCTCTCTTAAGGAAATTGCCATCAGCTAACCTGCTTGCCTTTGTGGGAGGACAAACAGGGTCCACAGCTTTTGGAGGACCTCCTAGGGGAACACCCTGATGATAGCAACCCTGAGTAATCTAGGTGACAATGCTAGAGCAGAGCTGACACACACTGCTCTAGGACTAAGATGTGTCTCAGAAATGCTTGCTGTATCCAAAAATCCTGTTAATTTATGCCCCCCCGCCCCAGACAACAGCCAGATCAGACCTCAGAAAAACAAGTGCAGTTTTTATAATGCATTTTGCCACCATCTCATTTGTCTGTACTACAACACAGGATAGGAGAAACAGCAGGAGGTCAACATAGCCTCAAGCAGGTTATTTACAAGAACATCTTTCAAGCAAATGTGAGCCATTGCATTACCTGATTTAAATTCACGCCGTAAGTCATGCTTTAATGTTTCCTGAAAAAAATCGCTTTGGGCTTGGACACAGCACAGCTATCAGTATAAAGTCACCCAAACAGTAGACCCTTCTTTGCTGCAGCAAGAAGCAAGCTTCATAGAAATAGAACAGACTTACATACTAAGCCAGTAAAGGGCTCAAATAACATGACAGCAGCAGAGCCAGGGTGAAAAACAGTCAGTTTTTCTTACTGTATTTTTCTGTAGTACTGCGTAATGAAGACACATGGAGGAAAGTTAAGTGAAGAGTAAAGGTACTTATACATTGGACAGTGATATTTCGCTGTCAATGATTTGTTAGTGGTCACTGTGGACATGCTTTATAATGCACAAGTGCAGCAGGTTTTTCAATCAGACATAAGTATATCTTCCCACTTGGCATAGAGACACTGCAATTGCCTTGCTGAGGCAGGAGTAGACATACAAAAAGCTAAACACAATTACAGATACCAAATTGCAAATTGTAATATTTACAGCAGTACACACATCAGAAAATGAGATAACAGAACTGAGGTTTCTATATAAGTAGTTATTATATGCAATTTTTTCTGCCGAATTTAAAACTTCAGAATTATAAGATGCATCCCTAATGAAAATTAACTAGGTTTAAATTCATTTAGGAAATGAAGGCTATCTTCACAAAAAAAAGCCCTCCTAAAACCCAAACCCACAAACCAGAAATTTAATCTTCAGCAATACCCTCAAAGATAATGTGATGAGCCCAGTTACCTGCACTTAATTTCAGCCCCAAGCTTTTTGAAGAGTAATTTAGTGCTGTCTTTTCAAGAAATGGAAAAGGAGAGAGAAAAATTACATTTCAAAGTTGCATCCATTTCATAGAGCTCAAAACTAGGACTTCTTCCTCCTTTCTATAATTAGGGGGGTTAAAGCTATTCCTTTAACATATCAGAAAGTAAAAAAAAAAAAACTTACCCTTGCACTGAAAACCAAACATCACAAAGGTACATTTGATATTTCAAGGAGTAAGAGATACTGAGCAGCTTAGTGTGTTCAAAGGTGGCTATTGAGACAAGTGTCTTTGCAGCCTCCCTTCAATCCTGAAGGGATTCAGTCTCCTTCACTTTTTGAGATCAGGAGACGCCTAACAATCTTTCAAGCACACCTCGGTTTACTCTACACAAACCAGCAGCACCTTGTACTGACACCTGGGACCAGCAGCAGCCAGTTTTACAGTGAAGCTTTGCCCTCAGCTCATCATAACAGTGAATGTTGACTTGTTCTCACCTGCTTTGTATCTTCATATCACCTTCTATCTCACATTTAAACATTTTGGGGCAAGACTTGTGTTTTTCAGTAGGTTTGGGATTTGTTTCTCTGTGTGTGTTGTTTTAAATTAGCACAATAGTACAGTGCTACAATATTACAAACAATAAATTAACTTGAAGGAAAGGGTTAGCTCAGTCTTGCTCTGGATGAAGAGCCAGCCTAGCAGACAAACAGGAGTGGATTCAATTTAATGGTATTTGGGGTTAATTCATCGGGCACAATTCACAATACACAAGCATGGTTATGATGACAGCTACTCTTTTTGAGGTCATTACAAAAATCTTCTCTGCAGGAAATCCATACGCCTCAAGTAGTTTTGTGTTCTTTCTTGGAAAACCAGCACAAGGATAGTATCTGTAAAATAAAATTCCCTAACCTTAATTGAACAAGTCTATTCTCCTTTCTTGACTTGACCTTGTAATAAGAGACCAAAAATAGTTAGTTTTGCATCTTCAGGGCTAGAAGCATATGGAGAATAAGTACCAGAGACATTTTGTTCCCACAAAGACAGAAATTTGTATTATAATAATTTCCTAACATTTGTGTGATCCATGAATAAACAGATTTACCTCTTTTACAGGTTCTTCATCCAGGGCAGAATCTTCCACCACAGGCTAGTGAACAGAGAGGAGAAAAGAGAGGAAAAAAGTCTTGTCAATATATGTTATTGAGAAAGACACATTTCTAAGCCAAGTTCTCACACAAAAACCAGTCAGTTTAGTCACTCCAAATTTACACTGCTGTAGCAGGCATGTTCAATACTTCACACTTAGCACAGGTAAACTAACCCTGAATCCATGAGGACCTGCTTTCTCCAAGATATATAAAATGCTAAGAGATACAGAAGAAAGCAAGAGCACACTGGCACTATTAAAATCACTGATGAATAGTCAAAACCAGGCTTGTCATAGAAATTGCACAAGAATGAATGAAGAACTAAACAAGATTATTCATGAATAAACTAGAGAAGTGGAACAGTATTTCTTGCTGAGAAGGGAGAATATATGTTTACCTAGGACCAAATTTTCTAAACACTCAACTACCATTTAAATGTTGTCATTTAATGGGTGCTTAGCTGAAATTTGTTAAGTGATGAACCCTTCAGAAAATAGGTAGAAAGATTACATAGAGCTTGATCAAACAGCCCATCCTCAGGAAAACATTCCCAAGGCTGTAATTCACTACCCCATCCATCCAGCTTGAGAGGGATCGATAACTTGGCCTAACCACAAAGAAATTCTAGACCCAGCAAATATGCCAGTTTTCTTGCTTACTTTTCAGATAATTAATAACCTCCTGAGTCAACAGGTGAAAGCAGCAGGATTTTGCTCCAATCTTCCTTTATACAAACATAATATAGAACATGTCCTCAATGCACTCTTCCTTATAATTGATTTACTATAAATGCTGTCTTTAATATCTGCAAGTCATTCACCCGAGTCATGCTCAGGCACTCATAAATGCCTCTATTTTAAAAGGTTTTTTGGCATTAAGGAAGGGGAGGAGAAAGGGGTCCATATGCATTAAAAAAAAGAAACTGTCTCCCTCCTTGTCTACTAGCTGTGAAAAGCTTCCGTGAAAAAGAACAACTTGCAGACAATCATAAAAACATTTCATCCCACACAGATTCAGAGCCCGTGACAGCTCCCTCAAAGCAGTCCAATCACTAGTGTTTAAGCTGTGTTCAGCTCATTAAAGACCAAATGTCATCACTGTTTGAAAAGACAACTGGTATTCATGGACAATAGCCCACAAGAGACAAAATTAATTTCTATGTACCTTGACTGGATTTGAGCAAACAGTACTTTAGGAATTCTATCTACAGGATCATCTAAAAGGATTATAAGCTATAGCATATCTTTAATGTGCTTAGAGAGAACAACAAGACAATAAATGGTGCTCTATCTGTTCTCATCTAAACTGCAAAAGTTTATGCCTGTAATTCCTTAACCCTCTGTAAACTTTTTGTAAGGGAAATCTTATCAAGAGTGATAGAACAGTGTAGCTTATAGCTATGGTATTCCCTAAAACAGGACATGCAAAAAATCCAAACCAGAATACAAAGCTAGTTAATCAGATGTTTGGCTATGGGTCAGTTACACTTGGTAAGGAGACCCACATGGTTTCTTCTGGAAGAAAGGTCTAAATGGTCCCCTACCAACAAAACAGGTAACCATAGAAAGCTATTGTCCCAAGCAGTGGACATTGGGCCTTAGTGCAGGAGCTTACCCTATGATCTAGGGAAGTTTTTCCCAAAAGTTGATGGCAGAAAAAGCAATCTGAGCAATGACTGCAGTGTTTTCTGTCTGGGGCAGAAAGAAAAATACTGGACACACAAAGCAAACTGATTTTAAGAGGAATGAAAGGAGGAAGGAAGAGAGCAAGCATGTACATGCACTTTGAATACTGTGGTCAATGGAAAGGCAGACTGGCAGGGGGAGAGGGAGAAAAGCATCATTTCTATGATGTTCAGCAGAAAACCACTCACCGTAAGTATAGTTACATAAGTCTTCTCATCAGGAAAGTGACTTAACAAGGTGTCAGCTGACTACTTAAACAAAAGTCAGGAACAATACACTGTTTCCCAGATGCAACATGTTTGTTCGCACTTGGATTCCTTGCATCACACAAAGTGGAGCAAGTGGCAGCACGCAGAAGTGAATTACACAACAAACCTCTGCAAGCCCCCCAAACTCACTTTTAACCAAGGGACTCCAGAATGAGCTATGCTGGTATAATACATTAGAGTGTCACTTCTGCTGTATTGTTTAAATATATAAACTAACACTCTGTATGAAACCTTTTCCACAGTTCAGCAACTCTGCTTTTGAGACAAGTGTTTTGTATTCCCTGTAACCTGGCTGGTCAAGTTACACTCCCCTCTGTCCCTCATCCCAAAACTCTGTTACAGTACTCTGATCAAAGAAGCAGGGACAGGAGGAGTGTTACAGAATAAACACAAAACTCCCACCCCTTACAAGTTTCACTCATCTATCTCTATCACCTGTTACAGGTATGTATCCTGTGGTCGAAACAGTTGACCAGAAATACTTGGTTTTTATTGCACTACTCAAGAGCCCCAGAAATACTCAGGAATCCGCTCTGTCCATTACTGCATAAGAAGATGATACCTTTCTTGACACAAGACAATCTTAAATTGCAGGTAATGAAAACTGACAAATCATGAGCATATATAACACAGCAGCCAGCTAGTTATCACAGCATTGTGTTTCCAGTACGATCCTGAAAGCGTAGTCTTGTGCTTAGAGGTAGTGGACAAGGGTCTGACTTCAATTTTGTGCTGATGCCGAAACAAACACAAGGAAGCTCAGAAATCAAAACAGAAGCGAGAACCACGGACCTATCCTAGCCTCAAATTAGAGATCACATACTTCATGTTTAAATGTGACCCTAAGCCCTACTCAGCCTGCTTTGCAGGTTTCCATCTGCTTTACACGCGCCTTCTGCTACAGCCGCCCCAAATCCCCGGAGCGCGGTTCCGGCCCAAACGCGGTGCCAGAGCGGGCGGGAGGGCAGCCCGCACCGGCGCCCC
>NW_009191934.1:0-371 GCF_000690835.1 Fulmarus glacialis
AGGACATTTCACATAGTCCCCAAATTAAAGTCTGTTAATCGGGGTGTTCCAACAAACAGCCATGTTAGGGGGAGTTTATTACCCTGGGAAGACAGGATGAAACAGCATCATTAATTCAAGATCTGAAAAGCTATTAATATCTAACGGCCATGAGAAATCAAACTGGCAGGTAGGGATGGGAGCCTCCTCCTTCACCCCGTTTCTGCGGCCGCCCTGGGTGCAGGGGAGGGTGATGGCACGCTACTGCCTGAGGCTGGGTTTATTTAACGCTGCTACTTCAGGAAATCTTTGAACAGGTGAGAACCCACTTTATTTGGTGCCATGAAAACATACGGGAAGAGACAGCTCCGGGGGGAAATGGCTGCCATGAG
>NW_009191934.1:402-11041 GCF_000690835.1 Fulmarus glacialis
ATAAGAAGTGGGAGAGATCGCTGCTGGCACGGGGAAGTGAAATTCTGTGCCGTGTCTGTCCCATCAACAAACCAAGAGACGCTGAAAAGATGTTTGTAGAGATGCATAAATATACACACACACAAATGATTTCTGCTTGAGCCTTTTATTTTAGGTCCTATATTCCAGTCCCCTTGCTTTTCATGCAGACTGGTCGATGCAGATGTTGAATGGCCTGTATGAAATGGTAGCTGTGAGCCTGAATTTCAACATGAGGTCTATTTACTGCATCTTTTCTTCTAAGTACAGATTCACTTTCAGAAAATTGATACTCTAGACCAACCCGTATTTCATACACACCCAGGACATAACCGGTGTTTCCCATGACAGACGGTGTGAACGTTGTCACAGACTGCTGCTGGACCTTGGCCCTTGCTTCCCCACGTGGAGCACAAATATTGATACCTCCTGAGACTGTGATGGGACAATTTTGGGGGGTACCGTTCGCGGGGGAAGGTCTGCTGCTTTTTAAGGTATCCTATTGCACGTAGGAATCCACAAATCTTTATTAAGATTTGTCAGCTCCAGCTGTGTGTCTGTATCTGCCTTTGTTTTTTAGGTAATTTGTGCTGTACACTTTCACCACATGATTGCTCTTATTGTATGCGGTTCCTTCTGTTGGGCACTTCTCTGTTGACTATGATTACTACCACATCAACTGAAAATGCTCCTGTACTGTATAATTAACTTTATCTGCTTTGCTACAATGCCTCTCACTGGTAATTACACACACTTCAGCTCTTTCACTACGTTTCTAAGACTTTAAGAAGTGCTGATTACTCTTGCCCAGTCTCTGTCCAAACCAGAGGGTTTTTACATGTCTCCAATTATATCTTTTTCCTTGCAACAGCCCCCCCTGTAATCTGGATATTGATTATAGTACATATAATGTGATCTTTAAATAAACCATCTGTTTGGAATTCATTGGGGTTTACATGTGCTGGTAGCAAAAAGCTTATTTAAATCCTCAGGTTGTTGGCCAGTTAGTGTGATAGCTGTTAGTTTACTGAGATAATTTGAAAGGGAGAGCAAGGATTTTGAAATCTTTCAGTCCTCTGGGGAGTTACTCCATTTTCCTCCTCCTTAGCTCAGCCTTGTCAGCCTTCCCTGCGGTGCCTTAGTGACCTTTGTCCTTTGATGATTTTTTTAAGCCTCTTTTTCTAAGGCAATAGTCTCACGCGAATATACCCTCTGCCCATCAGCCTGTGTTTCTGTGCTCTAATGCGTTTGAACCCCTCGGTCAACTTGAACCAAATCTGGCAGATGTCACGAGCTCTCGACAATGTCCAATTCCTTGAAGTTACGTGCAGATCAGGTAGGGCAGATCTAAACTGGAAAGGATCAGCTGTTCTGGCTAACCCATGGCCTGCCGTGTATCTCAGTGCCCCGTGAAATATATAGGTGTGAGGCACATGGGAAGGAAGAGCTGGGAGTATTGCTGTGGTGGGGATGGGGGCGAAGTGGGGAGAAGGGGTATGGGATCTTGGGAAAGCAGCCTTCATCCGTGACTGCTCACAGAGCAGCAGCTGCTGCTGTAATTACAAATATTGATGTATTTTCCACAGCTTCTTTTCAAACACACAGCCTTGTTTATTTATTTATTTTTTTCACTCTTGATAACACAAGTCGTTTTCACATCGTGCAAAGACAAACGTTTGGCTGAGGAGCGTTGTATAACTTCTGTTGAGATCTCGTAGCAAACCAGGCACACATTTCTTAACCAAGCGAAGTGGTGTGTGATGCAAACACCAGTGCGATGTTTTAACATCGTGTTGGCTTTTAAAATAAACCCGATGGTGGAGTGGATGCAGTCTGAACGTCCTGTTAAGTTCACAGGGCAAGGTACTTCTCTAAAACATATGGGAATGTAGCTCTGGCCATTGCTGCAGACTGTTGGTGTACCTGGAGAGCATCTACCAAATGCCCATTGCCTTGAGCATCAATTTAACTGAAGAAGCTGCTCTTTTTTCCTTCTCCTGAGTGCACTACGAGTCCCAGAGTGAGTGGGATTTGAGGGTAGACACTCACAGTGCTGTGCTGCACTGCCCCGGCACCGATCGCCCTGAGTGTTGTACTTTTACTAATAGGCAAGTTGCTAGCCTGAGGAAGTTCAGTTTGGGTGAAAATAGCTGGATTATTACTTTAGGGGGTTTTATGTCAGTTTTAATAAGTGTGCAGAAAATTCAAACCATCTGGAACTGAGAGTCCATCTCTGTGTGCAGTGTCGGAGGGTGCTCCTCGGCTGATGGAAACTGCTTTGCCGCTGCACGGAGGTGTCTGAGTGACTTTGGGAAGTGGAGAACTGGGTTGCCCAAGTACCTCCAGTATCTTTCTTTCTTTTATTTGGAAGACTAACCCTGCTTTCCTGAAATAGGAATATCTTTCGTCTGGTAGAGGTGAAGAAAACTCTCCAGATGATTTACATCATGTCTCGAGATCAAACCTTCAAAGGTCAGAGAAAAGGGCCTTAAGCAAGGAAAGCATGATTTAGCCCTCTATAAATGCTAGTGTTATTAATGGTATTACGGCAGTGTAGGTAACTTTTGGTTGCATATTTAATCTTCCTCAGCTGCGATTTGACATTATTGAGTAAAAAAACGTGTGTAATTAGTTCCTTTTGGTGTCTTTCTATGCTGTAACCGCTCAGAAGTGAAGAAGCCTGTGCCTCGGTGGTATTTCATAAATACCACGTCAGTGCCCTGTAAAACCCCGGCTGGCTGCAGCGTTCAGCCCTTGCTGCCGTGGCAGTTACCCGCCCGTGTCCATGGCACACTGCTCTGCAGCTGGGGCTGCATTTATCTCTGCTTTTGTAGCTGGTTAGAATTGCCTCTTAGGTGGGGTTATTTTTCCCTTGATTTCCATTTTCCTTTCACCTCTCCCTGTCTTTCCCCTCCTCATCTCTTGCTCTCTGTACTTTTCTTTTTCCCCCGTGTTACCTCCTCTGGTAAATGAGATGGTTCTCTCATTATCGCCTCCTTTTGGGGTGTACTTTGAGTTTCTGATTGTTATATGTTACATGGTGTGGATATGACCAGCTTCTAGAATCGCCCCCCCAACTCACATGAATGCAATGCCAGAGCACTTCTCAGGTACTCGCCCTTGAACCAACCTCCTTTCGTCTCGCCTGCTGAGACATAACTGCTTGGCAGTTACTAGCACATGGACACCATTCGCTGTCGCAGGATTATTCACGTTTATTCAATGCTTATTCCAATGTGGCATAAAAAATGGAGCGGGATTATCCTGGCCCCAGCCAGCAGTGCGTGCTGGTGAGTGATATATATCCTGCTGCTTCTTGCATCTTCCAGCTAACATTTTTCCCTGTTACAACTCAATTCTTTCCTCTCTAAGTGCATAAATTGCCCTTTAATGTTTTCCTAGTGTGACCTGCATGACAGTACCTCCACATCTCATCTGCTTTCCTCCGTGTTCGCGCTGAATCCTGCCCTGCCGTTCCCAGCGCCGTCCCACGGAGGTTCTACCTGCGGCTCGGCTTTCTGGGCTGGCACCCCTACTCCTTCCCCTGTGCTTGCAGCGCACGTGCATCAGCCCACCGGCAATTTTGGCTGGAAGAATAACCTCAGATGTGCCACCGTCCGTCTGGCACGGGGAGGTGTTCCTCACAGCAAAGAAAAAGCACTTTGTGAAAACGCGGTTTGCTGCTCTCTTGAGCAGAGACAAAGGTGTCCTGGTCTGTGGCCATCAAACGCTTGCTGTTAATTGCAGAATACCTCCCAGCTGGCTGGAGGCTGTACCCCCGCTTTCCACCCATCGGGGCTCTCTGCAGACACGCTGAGCTGCCTGTTTCATGCATTTTCTGATTATTTCAGCTCTTTGGCTCCCATCCATTCTGCTGTTGGGTGGCTGGATCTCACCCTCAGTGTGTATTTTCTGGTCATAGCCATCCTTGGTCAGATGCCATTTAGACACCGGTCCAGCGCATCAAACAACTTGTTTCCTGCTCAAGGCCCTGGACTTCAGCACAGTTAACCTCTGAGAAACCCTGTCATCTTCAGTTTGGTGCAGGAAGTATTTGTTTTGTGCTGGCTTCTTTTTTCAGTATTATTTTTTCAGTAGTGTGTATATATAGTGTGTATATATATGTGTACACACTAGATATAGTTTTTTATATATATACACACTATACTATATATATGTAATCTCATACACATGCATGAGTTTATCTATCTATACATATGAAGGTATGTATATAATAAAGCTTGCGGGAGTCTTACTTGCATTCATTTTCCTCAGAGCTTTTTTCTCCTGGAGTTTTTGCTGAGCCATAATTTTCTGTTTTGCCCCATTTTGCCCTTTAAAATCCATTTTCCAAGAACATCTAAAATTACTAAACTGTTTATGCAATTGACTTCTAATGTCTAGAACCTTTGCAAAGAAACATTCCTGGAGCAGCTATTTTCAGCTACCTTTTTCATACCTACTTACGTTTTGTGCTACTTTACTTGTAGTTTCCATGACAATTATCCCAGAGTTAGAGGCAGCCTTGCCCTTGCTTGCTGTTTTGCAAAGCTGCCCTTGCTCTTGCCCATCTGAGAATCTGACTGGAGAAGTTCATGCTCAATTCAATTTTTTATTTTCCTATATCTCCTGTATGTCCCACTAGCACTATACGGGTGCTGCAGGCTACCATAATATAGATTGCATTCTGCATATTGCCATGGAAATGATTTGGAGGGCAGAGCCATCTCATCCTCGAAAGGAGCAGCGTATTCTGGCTAGTGGAAGAGGACGCATCGCCCACGGAAGGACTCGCACAAAGGAAGGATTAGCTTCGCCTGGTGCAAGGTAACCCGCCGCCCGACACAAATTCCCAACAGCGCCGTGGAGGCAGGTTTGGTACCCGCTAGAATGAAAGAGGAGGGTGGAAAGAGCGGGTTTGTGCTATGTTTGCGCAGAGCCTGAGCCCTGGCTGGCTCCTGCCCCCGCCACTCCCCAGCACCGGCTCCCCGCGGGGCACAGCCTCTGCCCAGCCCCGTCCTCCCTCCCGGGCACGTGGCTCCACTGCCAGTCTCTCACTGCAGAGTCGTCCAAACATGAAAAGAAGTGTTTTGAATATTTTGAACCCTATATTGGCTATTTCAACGTCTTTTAACATTTTTAGCATCTTCTTGGTGTTTTCCTCTCGCTCCCTTTTCCCGTTTTCTCCATCCCACCACTAGTGACTCACAGCCATTCCTGAAGTGCCAAGCAGCAATCCTTTGATACATTATCCTTATATATTTCCTTATCATCCTTATCTATTCAGTCTGGTACGTATATCTCTGAGCTTTCTGTACGATCTACTCTCAATCCTGCCAGTACCTCCTCACCCTTTCTGTGCATCATTTTTTTCTTTAGTTGACCGTTTCCTTCCATTTTTCTATGCGCTGCCTCCTTTCATTCTTACCTACTCGCGTCCTTTCCTCCCGCCACCCCCAGCTTCCTCTCCTGAATCCACTTAAGTGTAATCTAAAACATACTGCATGAAAGTGGAAGCCCAGAGAAATATTTGCTCTGGCTCTCACTAGCAACTTGCGATGCCAGTGAGCTCTGAGACAGTGGATTCTCAACCCTGCAGTAAAATGAGCCTTTCCCGTAAGTTTAAAATTTGAATCTTTCCAACAAACTACAGTCAAAATGATTGTCAGCTCAAAAAGTGCCTTTTAACTGAATTCAAAGGAATGCATTCAGAGCAGATTTTTGAATTTCTACCATGATAAAACTAATTACAATTACCAGCCTGTTACTGAAACATAAAACATCCAGAATGCCACAATATTTGAAGTTATATTTTAGGGAACAAACATACCAGATCAGAGAAAAAAGCTTCAAAGTCCAAACTGATCGTCATCTTAAACAGTCTTAATTGCTTGTAAGAGAAATGGGAATGAAGAACTAGGGGGAAGAAAGAACCTCGCAGATAATCCACATGGAGAATGTGATCTGCTATAGCAAGTGAGCCATGTGTGATCCAGTACTGAATTGTCCCAGATTTGGCAAATTGGGCAGGCAACCCGCTTGCCCAAATGCTACCACCTACCAACTGACTGACTTGGCTCGTCGCGTGCAAGGGAGACCGAGAGGTCCCGTTTCAGGTGGTTACGGGATAATGAATGCTACTGCTGGCTACCGAGAGCAGCTCTTCAAAGCTCCTTAAGTGTTTATTCATCCTTGTAGTTGCTCTTACTCATCTCATCCTCAGTCAGTTGAAACGCAGAGTTTTGCAGCCGTGCTGGGTGAATCGCTCTGCCCTGTGGGAACAAATTATCCCAGTTCTGGGAAAACCTTTGGGTGCTTGCCAGCGGTGTGTGGCCCTCCTTGGGTGGGGAGGGAGATCTTGGTGAAAAGTTAGATTGAGCTGCTCTGTGCAGTTTTTTTCAGCTCGCTCAAAAAGTCCACTTCTCCCTCTGGAAGGCTTTTTTTCTGGAAATAAGTTATTTTTAAATATCTGACCGATTAGAGCCTGGACTTGTTCCACTGTCTGCTGGACGTGATCTCCACGGGTGTGCTTTGCTAGTCTGATCCTTGTGATATGTATTGTTCACGATCAGGTCCAGCCCAGCCACAGCGGGGTTTGGGGCAATATTCCTTATCCGATGTGTCTCACCAGGACCCGGAGACTCCCTGCTGTGGGTAGCTCCGGCAGCGAGAGCTTAACCTCACTTTCCCGAGGGTCGCTAGTGTTTGATGCTCTCCTGTCCTCATGCTCCACTGTGTATCCAACCCCAACACCTTGGGACAAACCTCGGTACAAGCTGCATTTCCAAAATGCCACGTGCTTAGGACTGTACCCAGCAGCACGGCAGCCAGTTGTGCCGAGATGCCCAGTTGGTCTCCTCCATGTGCAGTGGCCGGTTGCCTGATCTGCACATTGCCTATCTGCATCTCTTCCTGGGCCAGCCCGGGTGGTGGGATGGGCTATGGAGAAGTCCAAGGGGTGGCAGGAGAAATTAGAGGAAAGGCCAGCCTGGGTGGTGGGATGGGCTATGGAGAAGTCCAAGGGGTGGCAGGAGAAATTAGAGGAACGGAGGCAGTGGAGGACCAACCCCTACGTTCACCACCCCACTGTGCACTGCAGCTTTGTCTCAAAGCATTAGCCAGGAGCGGGGCTGGGGGTGAGACCCCTAAAAACAGGGATGGGGTGAGTGATGGGGAGCAAGAAAGAGAAAGGGAAAGCGGACAGACTGGTGAGATGGGCCTGGGAATCGCGGCCAGAGCTGGAGCTCCTAAACTGTGTCTTTCCACGTGTGGTTGGACTTGCTGTGGTGCCCTGGGGATGTGGATTTTGGGAGCGGTCACGGCTCGCTTCTTCTCGAGCTGTGGTGTTTATGGCCGGCTGTGGTTTTGGCACACGGTTCCTGTTTCAGCTTCTCCCCAGATGCGTGGTTTGGGTACGACGGTTCCCTGCGGCACAGGGGTCTGCTCCCAAGGTCCGAGGGCTGGGAGGGCGTTGTCGCCGGTGGCTTCCCCAGGATCCCTTTCCAGTGACGATGGAGCCGAGGTGTGGCTGCTCTGCGGTCCCCTTCTGTCGTTACAAGGCAGCTGATGTTTTATTCCAAGTTAGACTACCCATGCAAATGTGCTGGACACTGGAAAGAGATGTCTTGAGCACACAAAGCAGCTTACAAGCCTGAGAAGAGAGGAGGGAATTTTTCATTTGGCAGAACGACATGCATAGCGAGCGCTCTTGTTTTTAATAAGCTCACAAAGCTTTCTTGAAAGCCAGGGATTTTTTTTTTCCATCCTGAACACATGAGGTATTTTCATTTCATAATGAATGCATGTTATGTCCAACTTCCAGAAAGCCTTTCATATGAAAAAAATAGCAAAGAATTTTTCAGATGCTGAAGCAAACAGGGTGGAAGTAATCATGAAACAAAATGCTGGAATATTTTCTCTGTGCTCAGAGATTGTGTGGCATCTTGTATTGTCTGAAACAGCACCAGATAATAATCATACGTGCAAATCTCTCAGACTGGGGCAACAGGGAGAGGAGCCAATCTCTGTGTCTCCATAGAGCTGGAAGAAATCTCAGATATTTCTGTTTGTCTGCAGAACAGCTGGGGACATCTCAGACATGAATCTAATTAAGCATATTCCTCACCACAAACACTTCAAGTCCTATTTCTGAGATCCGAATGTCTTTCCGAAATGAAGCCTTAGGAATATTGCTTTCATGCAGTGTGCTTTTTTTTTTTCGGTCTGGGCAAAATTAAATTACAGTTATAGGCTCAGAGCAAAATTTACTGAAGTCAATAATATTGATTGATATTTGGGTATCAGCAGAATGTCATGCATTAATAATAGCTGCATTTAATCCACAGGCCCAAGAGGGCTCCCAGCGGCCTTGTTGGCTATTGGAATTGGCCAGGCTGGGATGACATTTGACATGCCTGGTCCTCTCCACCCAGCGATGGGTGTCCTCCCCACCATGGGTACCGGAGGCCCATCCCTGCCTCCTGCCCTGCCCTGGGTTTGCAGGTGGTCAGGTTAGGACCAAAATTCAAACACTGAGCTTTTTTTTTTTCTCTGCTCACCACATCCCAAGCTCTATTAAAATAGAGCATTTATTTTCTTGGTAGAGAAAAGAGCTTAACACAGCAAAGGGCTTAACTGGAGCCTTTTCCCTCTGCCCGGGATGCGGAGCGGTGCAAGCCTGGCTGCCCGGGTGCGGTGAGGGGTGGCAGCCCTTCCCTGCTCCCTCCGGCACTGCGCACACCGAGCTCCTTCAGCTGTTTTCGTGGCACAAATCCCCTCTGTGCTACTCTGCGGGCACTCTGCCGTGCCCAGCTCAGCCCCGCCACCCCCTCGCCGAGACCCCGCGGGAGCCCCAGGCCCAGGCCCACCACAGCTCCGCAAACTTAATTTCCAGTCTTGCAGCCACTTCGTTTTAAATTCTGGGTTTCGAATCAACCTAAACCAGAAAGAACATTGCTGCTTGCTTCATTCTGCTTGTTTTGTTTTGTGGCACAAGATTGCCACCGATCTCTCTGCTGCATGTGAAAGCCCTCTCTGGATTTCTTGCAGATTTGGAGGAATCTTTTCCTGCTAATATTGCAGGGAATAAATTAATCTGAGGAAAAACCCAGTATTGATGCACTCCAGTTTTCATCCGTCTGCCTTTTCTTCCTGCTGTCTTTAATTCCACTCCTAATCCAGTTGATGCCAAGCATGAGGCTTGTAGGAGGCTGGTCCTAGGCTTCAGGTCCTGCTCTCCGATGCAGTTAAAGTAGAGCCGTGGCAAGGCTTGTCGGCAAAGCCACATACCCCCAGACCATCTCATACAACTGGAAAAAACAGATAAGCTTTTGGTCGCGTAAGCTCTTCCTTGGGTCTCTTATATGCAAAGTTATTTGTCTGTGCTCCTCAGATAGTTTGATTTATGTTCATTTGCATATACCAAGTATAGCAAAACCCAGTGAATTCTCCTGATATGTTTTCACTCTTGTAAGAAACATGATGGGAACGGGAAGATATGATCATCTGTCTCCCTAGTGGCATCAGTAAATATCACACATATCAGATTAAACCCTTGACATTTTTCCAACAGTGTGAAATTTGCTTGAAGATGTTGGAAAATGAGTTATAGATGTGAAAGCAAGGCTTGGAATATGAATGCAAACACGTTAACCCTAAAACCGGTGTAATTTGCTTTCCCCAATATCCTGGCACTCGGAGCTGGGGGGGCCGTGGGGGAGAGCTCCCACCGTGGCAGCAGAGACTGGGGGCGAGTTCGATGTGAGCCATGAGGCAGAAGTGCCTTTTGGCTCTCGAGTAGCGATGAGGGGCTAAATCCTGCCCAGTGATCCTCAGGGATGCACCCCAGAAGTGAGGTGGGACATCACCCACTCTAGCGGGTGCCTGGGTGCCATCAGGTGTATTCCTGCCCCAAGGTCGGGGTGTAAACCTCTCCTGTGGCAGCGCGGCCCCGGGAGAGAGCTGCCCAGCAGTTTGTGCCTGAAAAATACACTGCTCACTTAGCTGGAAAGACAAAATCCCTCAGGGGTTACTACAGCGCGGTCACCCACCCGCAAAAGACTTCGGGAAAGGTGAAGGTTGGGGATTTGAGGTGGCACTGTGGGCAGGGCTGAGTCTTTGACCTAGAAGTTAAGGTCAGGACTCTCATAGGTCTTATAATAAAGCTAGTTTTAGTTTTTTACTGCAAAAACTCTCCAGCAGGTTTTCAGATTCTTCTCCCTCGGTATGCTGCAGTTGAAAGGTGCACTAGGTTAACAATGTTGGATTTTCCATGCTTGCGTTTGGGGTCTTTCACGTCCTGCTGGTGAAACCCATTCCCGGTATAGTGAGCTCGTCTGAGGGCGGCACGTCCCGCTCGGTCCCCTTCAGCCTTCTCCATGGACATGTGCAGGGCATCAGCGAGCAGCAGTCGCAGAGCGAAAACCGAGAGAGAGAAGAAATCTTGTGCATTTTAAGCAACAGACTAATTTTAATCCAGAGAAATTGTTGTGACGATTACACTATTCAAAGCGGTTTCGATGCCTCTCATTAATTTCTTCTGCATTATCCTCTTGCCCCCTTGGAGATGACCGAGGCAGAACTTGATTGCAACCGCTGCTTGTGAGTGCGGCGGTTCCTTCCG
>NW_009191934.1:11072-22390 GCF_000690835.1 Fulmarus glacialis
GGCATCCGCTGGAGTTGCCATGGAGATGCCAAGGCCGACTGTAAGCCAGGTTAACTGCTCCTGCCGCCGCACTGCTCATCCCTCCTCAGGGACACGGGCTGCTTGGAGGGATGGGTGTTGAAATCAGAGCGTGGACCAGGTGCTGGGCGGCTGGAGAGGGACCCATGCACCAGAGTGCTGAAGCTGTTGGCAGCAATAAAGATAAGGCCGAGAGCTACGTCTGCAGATGGAGATGGGCTAACAGGAGGAGTTCACCATGCCAAATCTCTGTCCCAAATATCCTGGGTCCAGTCTTTTGTGGATGCTCTCAGGTTGGCCTCGCTGACCTGGCCAAGAGCTGCTCCGGGTGAGCTGCGGCCATCACTGGGTGTTTATGCCCCCGTCGGGGGAGGAGGTGGCTCTTCCTGGGGTTGTGTTGTAGCATTGAGAAATCTGGTCTTTCAAAATTTGGCAAGCGCAGTGTAACTTGAAATACAGTATTAGCATAAATTAGCTGAGAACACATTTATCTGTGGCAGAGTGAAGGTTGCTGTTTGGCAGCAGGTGGCTTGTTTTTATGCAACAGATCTTCTGTCTTCACTTAATAAACATCTATCAGATAAAATGGTGATGCGGTTGACACACGGCTCATCTATTCTTAGATTTGGCATTTGGGAACACGTTTTCACCGCTCGGATCTGACTGGAAGCATGTACCACTTCACCGGCAGGAAGGTTCTTCACTGTTAATAAATTTTGACTCTGGTTTAAATGCAAGATGAGCATACGTCCTCTCTGCCCCAGCTGAAGGCTGCAGCATGTGCTCAGCCACCACCTGCATTTTGTATGCTTAGCTTTGCCCCCAAAATCAGACTTTTTGCACCCAGTGCTGCCCTGGGGTGTGGAGGGCCCTCTCCTCTAGAGTCTGATTTTGGGAGGCCCATCAGGCAGCCAGGGCACCGACTGGGGTGTGTCTGCTCTATGGATACCATTACTTTATATATGTCCTACTTTATATATATAAATATAGATATATGTCTCCTACTTCATAGATATCCTACTCTGACACCACAATCGTTTCCCTCGAAACACAAAGTTAGTGCAGTTCTTACAGATCTCAGTCATCTGAGTGAAGGTCAAGAATACCTTTTTTTTCTTCTTTTGAGAGCGGTAATGGGAAAAAATATTACCAGCTATGGAAACAGGGTCAGAAAGCTGCGGATAAATGGGGCAGAGCATCAAATGAAGTGACAGGAGACCTAATTATGGGATTGAAGCTATAGAATGAAATAGGTAAAAAATCTCACAGGAACTTGTATCTCCTTGTATTTTTGCAAGAACTTGAAATGCTCTTTCCTCTTCTCAGCTGACCCTTTTAGAAATCAGTACATTTTTAGCTGAAGGTTGGAGACAAGGACCAAATGGCCTTGGCATTAAACAGCACGTTTCAGTTGTCCAAGAACAGCTGGAGAGGTGTTCGCGTTTCCCTCATCGTGTTCAGGATTGGATGGCTGACCTTGGAAATGTGGGTGAAGTCAAGGGAAACAGTTGGGCTTTTTTCCCACTTTTTCAAATTGGAGTTTGTAATCACCACCACCACATGTCCAATATTACTTTCTACCATCTACCCACTTCATGCGCTTAATTTGGAAGGACAAAATTATGTAGTACCGAGATATTATAACCTGATTGCAGCAGTCAGTTCATCCCAGGTCCTTGCCCTGCCTGGGTGGGATGGGCCACGTTTGCAAAGTCTTATTTGCACGCCTAGGAGCGAGCGTTCACGTTTCTGCTCAAGTGCTTGCCCATCCCAATGTTCAAACTTGCTTGTGCAAATGGCATTTGGCAGGACGGATGGCTCAGCCAGCCATAAAACTGAGAAATTCAGGCTACTGAAAGCCTGAAATACAGGGACCCACAATCTGAGGGAGGAAATGGGGAATCAGGTTAAGGTTGTGTTGAGCAAATGTCCCCACGCCTCGTGCGGTGCTCTGGGAGAAGAATAAGGAGCGTGTGCTCTGCAGGTGGGCAGAGGGCTTGGGATGCTGCTGGGCAGCGTGCTGCTGCTGGCTGGCAATTCGTTTGCTCCATCCTTTGCTGGGAAAGTAACAGTAACGCATCAGTGAGAGGAAAACATTAGTTCGCGGGTATGTAGTCCACTCCCACTGTTCATGAAGCTCTTCCTTTCCCAAGGCGCTATGAATAGATAACGTGGTATGAAAATGAAGCCAATGTGGTTATCGGGGCTATTAGATGAAAGCACATTGGGAGCTGATTTAGATCTGGATATTCTGCTTATAGTTTAATGTAGTGGGTATTGGAGAAATCACTTTTCCGGAAGACCACGTGTGTCGGTGGGGAGAGGGTATCTCACCGGTCCTGGGACGTGCTTATCTTTAGGAAAGATTATCTCACTCCACATTGGTGAAACTTGATTACTGCCTTATCATTCAGAGCTCGAGGGATATATTCATGCTGTTATTATAATATGTTATTTCCTCACAGTTCCTCATATAAATGATGGAGGCTGTGATGCAGAACTCTGTGTGTGTGTGTGCGCAGGAGGGGGAGAGCCTTGTGCCTCTGTAAATGAAAATCCATCTGCTGTCCGTGCCGGAGGTGGATGCTCAGTGCAGAGCAAGGGCTGCGTTGGCGTTTGCAGTGAGCAATGGTCAGTGGAGGTGTACAAGCTGCACGCACCGGGAATGGGAAACTTGCAGTAACTGTTTGGAGACAGAGAGGTGGCTCCTCCAGCGGCCCCTAGGATCCTAAAGCTGCCCAAAGCAGCAGCTCAGCGTCTCCGGGAGATTTCCTCCATTTCTGCAGCAGTGCTCCTTGCTAGTTCTAACAAAGCAGAGCCGTGCTGGGGTGCTCATACCACCTGGCTGTTCCTGGCCACTGGCCAGGAACCCCTGCAGCCTGCTCCCACCGGCTTGCGGAGGGACACCGGTCCCAGGCCAGACCCTTAAACCAGCTGCTTTATTCCCAGCAAACCCACGGACTTGAACCCCTCTTTGATGCAAACAGGCAGGGAACCTGCTGGGGGTGGTGCTGGGGGAGACCCCAAGCAGTACCAGCACATCACAGTCCTCCCAGTCCTCCCAGTCTTCCCAGTACTTGGCTGAGAGCAGAGCAGGGGGCAGAGCTGGAGGTGCGGTTTTGGTTGGTGGTTGTGCTAAAGCTATTCAGTCTTTAGCTGCTTCATCGGTGAGAAACGGGTGAGTGGGGATTTATTGGGAGAACTTTTTGCTTTCTCTGCCAAGAGCAGAGTGACAACCCCCCTGGCAGGGGCCCGGGGGAACGCTGCGAGCTCTCCAGCAGGTTGTTAAAAAATCATTTTCATTAGGAAGCAGAAATCCCGCTGCTGAGAAAGCTTGCTTCACGCGAGCAGATTTGGGCTTGCTAACTCACGTTTTCCACTTCCAGCAGCTCGAGTCACACGGAGGATGCTCTGGTTGTCTTGCCAAAAGATGGGCCCAGGCCACACCAAGGGAAAAGTGTTTCTGTGGGCATCAGCCCTTTTTATTTTTACCGTGAACAAAATCTCAGACGTCTGGAGTCCATGTGCGCAGGGACAACGGCAGGGTTTTCCCTCTGGAGAGAGGACTTGCCTCCTGGAGAGGGCCCCGTGCCCGAGCACTTGGTACTTACAGCATCCCTGCGAGTGTTTGATCTCAGAGCCTCGCTCGCTGCCTCCAAGCCTTGGCCCAAGCCTCTATTATTTTTTGTCTATTCCTTAGCTTGTTTCATTCCTCATCCCAGTTTCCTCCTGTACATGCGATTGAATCCAATACTGCTCACTGCCCAGATACGGAGAACTGGAGTATTGCATTGAATTATGTGATTTTAAAACTTTGTCACATATGGAAGGAAAATAAAAATTAAAACTTCATTGAAAGGAAAAGTGGTTTTGAACAATTTTCATTTTACTCTTCATGTCTTTAAACTGCTTCACTATTCTAGTAATAATTTTGGGTTGTTTTGACCTGAAAGAATCAAAGTATTTCTTTTCTGACAAGGCTGACAGATGCTTTGACTGATGCTAGCTAAAATCAGGTCTTTCAGTCTAAGAAATGTTACAACATCATTTGCATACAAACAGGGACCTAGACAAGCACTTGAAAATTTCTTGCACTTGCAAATCCTGACACTTGAGACGAATAAAAGGAATTTTACTCCCTGAGCCCAGCGGATGCTCAGCAACAATGACGTTCTCGTCAATATTAGTTTGAAACCCTAAATTATGAAAGTGATACTGGGAGATTTTCGCCTTTCTTCCCCCCTCAGACAGACTCTCCTGGCACCCTCTTGGCTGTTAACAAGCAAGGAGCATTAAAGGCAGTGATCTCTGGGGCTGCGATAAAGCCTCCGTGGGGAGCGATGCTTGTTTGCTCCAGTTCTCTGTGCATCCAAAATCAACGTCCTCTCTTTGTATCTTTTGCCATAAACGATTACGTTCATAAATATGCAAAGATTTGCTTCCTCTGACAAAACCCTCCACTGTCACAACTGGGCCAGGGGGTGGTCAGGCACGCTTAATCCCATCATTGCCAATTCCAAAATAAACGGCTGGAAGCCCATGTGTGAGGAGAGGGGCTGCTGCCCCGGGGGGCTGCCCTGCTGTGTGCCCCTTCCCCTTCCTTTTCCCGTTTCTTCTTTCCCTTTCCCTTTTTTCCTTTTCCTTCCCCTTTTTTCCTTTTCTCTTTTCTTCTTTCCCTTTCCCTTTTTTTCTTTTCCTTCCCCTTTTTCCTTTTCCCTTTTCTTCTTTCCCTTTTTTCCTTTTCCTTCCCCTTTTTTCCTTTTCTCTTTTCTTCTTTCCCTTTCCCTTTTTTTCTTTTCCTTCCCCTTTTTCCTTTTCCCTTTTCTTCTTTCCCTTTTTTCCTTTTCCTTCCCCTTTTTTCCTTTTCTCTTTTCTTCTTTCCCTTTCCCTTTTTTCCTTTTCCTTCCCCTTTTTTCCTTTTCTCTTTTCTTCTTTCCCTTTCCCTTTTTTCCTTTTCCTTCCCCTTTTTTCCTTTTCTCTTTTCTTCTTTCCCTTTCCCTTTTTTCCTTTTCCTTCCCCTTTTTTCCTTTTCTCTTTTCTTCTTTCCCTTTCCCTTTTTTCCTTTTCCTTCCCCTTTTTTCCTTTTCTCTTTTCTTCTTTCCCTTTCCCTTTTTTCCTTTTCCTTCCCCTTTTTTCCTTTTCTCTTTTCTTCTTTCCCTTTCCCTTTTTTCCTTTTCCTTCCCCTTTTTTCCTTTTCTCTTTTCTTCTTTCCCTTTCCCTTTTTTCCTTTTCCTTCCCCTTTTTTCCTTTTCTCTTTTCTTCTTTCCCTTTCCCTTTTTTCCTTTTCCTTCCCCTTTTTTCCTTTTCTCTTTTCTTCTTTCCCTTTCCCTTTTTTCCTTTTCCTTCCCCTTTTTTCCTTTTCTCTTTTCTTCTTTCCCTTTCCCTTTTTTCCTTTTCCTTCCCCTTTTTTCCTTTTCTCTTTTCTTCTTTCCCTTTCCCTTTTTTCCTTTTCCTTCCCCTTTTTTCCTTTTCTCTTTTCTTCTTTCCCTTTCCCTTTTTTCCTTTTCCTTTCTTTTTCCCTTTCCCTTTCTTTTTCCCTTTCCCTTTCTTTTCCCCTTTCCCTTTTGCTGCCAGGCTGCCAGCGAAGCCCCTCCGGGCTGGGGACACACCGACACCTCCGGAGGGGCTCGCCAAGGACCCCCACACTCGCAGATGTTGCCGCGCCAGGGCCTGGCCTCCCCTGGCATCGCATCTGCTGACCTGAAATCTTGCAAATTTTGGCCCAAACCATGAAGATTTCGCAATAGCTCTCCCCAGCTCCTGTTTCCTCCCCTGTAGCCGAGTGAACAGTGCCCATGTGATATGCAAATTCTTCACTCGGCATTTTTAAACTCTTTTTACAAGGGTTTATGAATTTAGGAAAACTTCCTAGATATTCATAAACTGCTCACCAGCCACGTGAGCTGATGAAGGATGGAGCTGGCTGGGGGTGGGATTTACGATTTTGAAGAGTCATCACATAAATTATTCAACAGCCCTAATCTGACCAGCTGTATTTACTGTCGTGGGCCAAAAGCTCCAGAGGCTGCTGCCTCCCAACCCCGACCAGAAATTTCGCTGTTTCAGCTTTTGGCGGTGAGTCAAGGTGAGACCCGACCCAGGCAGACGGGGCGGGGGGGGGGGGGGGCAAAGCATCCAGCCTGACAGCAAAAAAAATCTCCATCGGGCCAATATATTAATGCCCTTTGCAACAAGCACTCTGTGGAGCTCTTGTGCATTGTGAATAAGCAGTAATAATTACAGAATTGCAGCGCCTCCAGATGTTTTGTATATGTTTCAGTCTTCATTTATTTGTTTTCTGTGCCGAGTTACTTGGGATACTGAAAAATGTAAATAATGAATATGTGATGAGCAGCAAGAATGGATCTCTGCCCTGCCTCGCTCTTCCAAAAAAGCTAATTAAACCAAGTACCAAAATAAAAACTGCTTGAGTCTGCTCCAGCATCAGCCATAAAAGAGTACTCATGAGCTAATCATTGACAATTAAAGCTCAACTTACAGAAAAGAAGAAGAAAAAAAAATCTTGTATACAGCTGAAACGAGCTCTTCTGAGCAGTGAGGATCTAAGCGAGGGTTGTGTCGATGGGAAATGAGCTACGGCTGGGGCAGGGGCTGAGTGTGCTCGCACCCAGGTGCCAACAAAATTGGCTCTAACCCTGAGCCAGAGCCACTGGTTTAAATTAGAGCCATTTTGGCAGCCTTCCTCGTCCGAGGTTTTTACCTTGTTGGAAAAAAAACATCATTGCGGTGGAGGGTTGGAGATGGGGAAACTGAGGCACGGAGCATAAGCAGGGATGGCAGCTGAAGGGATCACTGCAGCTGGGGCGGGAGCGGATTGCTGGGCTTGGTTTGTTAAAAATCAGGGCATGTGCTAATATATACATTGCCTAATATATACATAGCCTGGCTCAGGGCCAGCTTTCTCCTGGGGGTGATATTGATATGGGATCCCAGTCTGAGGGACTGCGTGTTTGATTGTATGAATTATATGTGGGTGTGTGTATATATATACACACACATATATATGTGTGTGTGTATGTATATACTGTTGCCTGATCTGTGCTCTTCAGAGTTTAATGCTTTATTTAGACTGAATTAACTTGCTTCACAGGGCTTTGTTTATCCATTTTAATAAATCAGCTCTTTCAGCTAAGTCTTGCTTTAAGAGTTGATCATACCCAGAGCCTCCAAGAGAGCAGCAGATATAAATATTTGCTTTTACAACGGGAAAAGTCTCCTGAGAATGCTTTACCAAATGACTGTGGGTTTGCCTAAAACAGGGAAGCTGGTAATCTGCTGAGTTGTTAACAAGAAGTGAAGAAGCAGAAAGATGGAGCTGCAGACAAGGGCTCTCTGGTCACGGAGCTAAGGGACGGTGTGCCGTCAGGAGGGTTAAGCCCGCGAGCTGGCTTCCTCCGCTCCTCCCAGGTGAGGATGAAGCCTGGAGGCAGATGAAGCTGATGCTGGTAGCATGGAGGGAGGCACTTAGCACAATGCCAGAGTCCAGTGTTTATGGACAGAGGTGGCAGACTCAAATAATTTATAAACTTTCTCTGTTTTTTTTTTCCTGCTCAGAGGTCCAGACAGGCATTCTTGGCACTAGAAGTGACTATAGTAGTGTCTTGATGTTTAACAAGTGAAATACCAGCATCTAGCAGTACTTGGTAATAAAAGGCTTTTTTTTTTTTCCTCTCAATATTGTGAAATATTGAAATAGCTGTGGAAAATGGGAAGATCTTTCCTAAGGGAGACTCAGGCAGGTGCTAGTGGGGCTTTCCAAAGCAAAACTACCTGTATGGAGAGCCCTCCGGCTGCAGAGCTGCCTTCAGCGGGTCACTGTTCGGCTGCTGCCAGTTTAAAAAGGAATGGAAAGGTGCGATCTCACATTCAGAAAAGCAAAGGGAGCTGATCAAACCATGCTGATGTAACAGAAGACGGATACCTAAGTGTCTAGGTTGGTGAACTCGTGTGGTGATGGCAGGGTGGGAAAGGGTCAGCTCTCGGCTGCAGTTGCTCTGGGTCTCCTGGCAGGGCGGTGGGCTTGGCAGCACCTCATGGGAGATGGAGAGATGAGACCTGGCTAGCAGGACTCCCACTTCAGAGGCTGAATTAAGACCTTACCAGAAAAAAAATGTTATTATTTGGTACAGTTTATAAATGCACCGGTATTTTGAAGTGGTGGCTTGCAGAGGCTTTTGGAAATAGGACCCAGCTCTCTAGTGACTTGTTCATGGCCCTTAGCACCCTTGGCCACCGATTCTGCTTTTACTCAAATAGAAGCTGAATTCCTAAATAGTTTTAAGGATCTAGGTTGAGAATGTGTTGCGTTAAAAAAAAAAAAATCTTTAAAATAAAGTCCTCTGAAATTGCTCTTAGCTAATGAGCTTCCCCTGGCTGTGGAGGATGGTCATCTAATAGGCGGCAGATAATCTCCGGGAGAATGAGGACAGCCTAGATTTCAAGAATAGCATAATTGTATGTAAATGCAAGGAACGGGGATCTTGTTTGTAGCCTGAAAGAGCAAAGTTCATCAGATAACATGGCAGCTCCCAGCCCAGGGGTCCCGATTAGCTGGAAGGCGGGGAGGGGGCCGGGGAGCGGGGGCAGCAGCAGGGGAGTGTTGCCAGGTTTGGTGCTGCCGGCCCCACGCTACACGGGCAGGACGTTTTTGGTGGTATTAAACTGTGATGCTCAATGCATGCCCATTTTGCAGCAGCCCTCATCCTTCATCTAACTACTCTCGTTAATTAAACCGCCATCCAATGCTGCTGTCTTTAATCTGCACATAGGTACCTTCCTGAGCAACTGGGTTTTCAAAGCCACCGAGCACTTTGGGCTCGTGCGCGCCCCGGCAGCGCAGGCTGCTCACACCCTCGCTCGCTCCCGCGAGCTTGGCAGTGGTTGTGTACCCAGAGCCACTTCGGCCATTTGCAAATACGGGATTATCTGCGTATAACAATTTCCAGATCAAGGTGCTTCTGATTATTTCTAACCTCATACTTCATATCTCCGCGTCTTTCTGCAGAGCCTCTGCTCATCTGATTATAATTAATCTGCACGGGTTCAAGGCTGCGTGGCTTTTGGCTTCCCGAGAAACAAGACTCAATGTGCTGGAAGCTTCCCTGCACAGCTCCAGCGGCTTTTGGGCCAACACACTGCCCATGCCGGGGCTTTTTGGGTGTTGCGTGGGCTTTACTGAGCCCTCCAGCCTGCTGGGGAGAGTGGACACGAAGGATGCCTGGGCCGTGGCCAAGCGTGCGATGCGGACGTTGGCTTTGCAACGGAGGTAAGAGCTGCCGAAGGGTTGTGTTTCTGTCTGCTCAGGACCACCTCGCGGGAGGTGATGTGTACTCCGAGCCCGATTGCGAAAGGCAGACTAATCTCCTGCGCCTCGCAAAGCCGTGGTCAGCATCGCGTGGCTGCCCTGGATGGCCAGGGTACCGCTGAAACCAGCCCATCCCCTGGGGTCAAGCTGGGTGGGCATTCCCAAGGACTTTTTGGGGAAAAAAAGGAAAAAAAAAAAAAAAAAGATCTTTTACGGAAGAAAATTGTGGCAGCAATAGACGTGATCAGATTTGATTATTTTTTTTTTTTAAGCAACACTGACAGTGTGCCAGGCTGGCAGCACAGCTGTCCAGGGCGCCAGCAAAAAGCTTCCCACTCCCTTGGCCAAACAGCAACCCCAGCACTGGGCCCAGTCCCCCCCACCGGCCAGGAAACTGGACTCGCTGACACGCATCCTGAGCTTCACGTGGTGTCACCTTTACTAAGTTCTTGGAGACGTGAAAGAAAATGGCTGTACGTGCCCCCTGCTCCCCCGGGGCGCTGGCTCCTGCACGCAGTGTGCGCAGAGAGGTAAACCAGCGGGGCCAGATGGCGACGGAGTAAAATTTTACAGGCTTATAACTTCATCCCTCAAGCTCAGTGGGTTTGTCAGAAATGGTTAATCATACCCCGAACGGGCTAAGGAATTTTTTTTTTTTTTTTTTAATTAAGTGATTCATCCACGTATCCCATGAAAACTCTACCTCTCCATCAATTGAGTAACACTGAAGTAGACGTTTGCACTTTTATTGCTGAAATTCATATTGACTCATTATTTCGCCAGCACCGTCTTTCTTACAAAATGTGATGAGATCTTTCTGTAGGGCTGGTGAAGGGCCCGGCGGAGGGGAGCATCGCCTGAGATGCTCTTATCTCCCCAATTTGTTGCCCGACTGTTCCGATTCCAGTGTTGCATTAAAGCTGGGTTGCACATCAGCGGTCTGCGGGGATGCAGAGATGCTCTCTGGTGAGAACCGGGTTTTGAAGAGCCGCTTCCAGCAGCAAAACCATCCCATGAACAGGGGCACGAGACCCTGGGTTTCAGTACAAAATTACACGGGAAAAGGTGCAGCAACTCTGCTGCAAGGACTGTTTAAAGCTTGTTACGTTACCCCTGGGGAGAGGCAGCAAGCAGTTAAAGGGGGAAAGTTCTTTGCCGAGCGATTCAGGCTCTTGCCGTACAAAATGCAGCTGAGCTGTACCAGGGCTGACAGACAACATTCATTGTGCTTTTAATCACTGACAATGAATTAAATTGTACATGTTAAATGCCAGTTATATAATAACCTGTAGTTAGTGTCATACTTGTCGCTGAAAGCAATACCCCTACCCGACTTACCAGGTCTGTTTTGGAAAACACGGAAAGATCTGTGATCTTTCTAAGAAAAAGGCTGTTATTTATAAATTACAGGTTGAAGTCTCCCCCAGCGTAAGCCGGAGGCCCGTGGGGGATTTCAGCTGAGCTGGTTTACACCAGGGGAAGACTTGGCTTTTTTAACACCAAAGAATGGGTCCGGGTCACCAACCCCGGGGAAGGCGCATGGTGCGCAGGAGATGCTCCCCCGTCGGCTTTCCCTGCCCACTGAAACCACGTCAGGGATGGGGCTGAGCAAAAAATTTCATTGCAAGACCAGCTAAATGAAAATCCAGTTTCCTACTCACAGTTAACCAACACGCCTTAAGAGCAAAAACATACACACGAGACTCTGCCCTTTGGATGAATACTTCCATTTATTCCAACTGGAAAAAACATTTTTTTTAAATATACTTAAGTGTCATTTCTTTTTTTTTTTGTTTGTTTTTCTTTTTAAAGGAATAATAATTATCACATTGTCCTTTACAAACAACAAAAAAATTCCTAGCAATAGTCTGTGGTACGGAGACATCCATCTTCAAGATTTTTCTGCATCTGCTGCTTTGAGTAGGCAACGGGGCGGCCCCCCACGCACCCAGGGGTGCTGGCCCCGCCGTGGGAC
>NW_009191935.1:0-914 GCF_000690835.1 Fulmarus glacialis
AGGTGGGGGTCGGTCTCTTCTACCAAGTACCAAGTGATACGACAAGAGGAAACGGCCTCAAGTTGCTCCAGGGAAGATTTAGATTGGATATTCAGAAAAAATTCTTCACTGAAAGGGTTGTCAAGCATTGGAACCGGCTGGCCACGGGAGGCACCATCCCTGGAGATATTTAAAAGACGTGTAGACGTGGTGCTGAGGTTTAGTGGTGGACCTGGCAGTGCTAGGTTGATGATTGGACTTGATGATCTTAGAGGTCTTTTCCAACCTAAATGATCCTATGATTCTATGATCACCTGCCTGTGCCACCCCTCCCGGCCCTGGTGCAGAGCCCTGTGCCCTACAGTGCTTTCGGTCCTCCTTAGCTGAGCAGAGAAGTTATCAGCTGGAAAAGCTGTTGGCACAGTGAGTGCACGGAGGGTGCACCACCCCTAGCAGCAATGGGGATGGTACGCTCACGTAGGACAGAGCCCATCTGGAGCGGAGCATGGTGGCATATGTGGTGTTACCTCACTCACCTTTACTTCTTCTCAGGGAAGAAGTTATTTGCAAATTCAAGTTTAACAGCCTCCTTAGCTACTAAAAGCCACGTTAAAGCAGGTCAGTTTGATGTTCCAGACTATTTCAAGGTCGACAAAAGCCTGCAGAAATGTGCCGACCTCCACTTCTGTTTTGAAGCCCAGGGACCAAGAGGTTCAACTGGGGAGCAAGGCTGCCTGGACACCACCCCCTCTGCAGAAAGGGACATCCCTGCCTTTGTTTCCCACATGCTGATTTTCAGTCCCCAGCCTTTTCAGGACCCATCATCCCTTCAGCTGTCCGTGAGCCTGGCCTCTGCCTCCAGCAGCAGAGTCGTGCTCAGGCTACACCCCGCTTGCTCCAGCCAGTCCCACCTCCCGAAACCTAAGGAGCACATG
>NW_009191935.1:1381-2901 GCF_000690835.1 Fulmarus glacialis
TTATGTTCCAGACTATTTCAGGGTGGACAAAAGCCTGCAGAAATGGCTCACTGTTTTTTTTAGAAAAGGGGAAATCACAGGTTTGAATAGTGTTTTAAATGAATACTACACAGCGTGATTGCATTTCCATGAGTGCTGCATGCTTAAACAGGAAGACAGCAACAGCATTTATGGGGGTACAGGACTATTTCTAGCTCTCAGTCACTATTTCTGTGATCCTACAATTCACTGTGCTTCTTTGCAATGCCACCACTAGCTCTGGCATTGCTGCTTCAGAAGACATGTGCCATCTGCCTTTTGCTTTATTTTCACCATAAAATTCCAGGAGTTTAGGCAATCGCTATGAAACCCCCGCTCCCCCCAGCACTGCCACATCCAAAGCAGTTGGAGCAGATGCCTTGTCAAGGTTGAATTCTCCAAAAGCAGCTGCCTCCAGTCTGAGACATCACTTTGGAAGAAAAGCTGTCATTAGCAAGACACTCGCAAAGCCCTCTCCTCTTTCATTTTGTGCATGTAGGCGTTGAGGAAGGTGGGGGCAAGGGGTTTGGAGGAGACCTTCCCTTTCCAGAGTCACATATTTGTTTTGCTTTCTCAAAAGAAGAATAAAAAGAACTGCACTTCCAAAAAAGCCTGCCAAAAGCTCATTACATTAATTACACTACTCTTGACGGAGACTGAAGCTGGCTGCTTCTAAGAAAGCCAAGTATCATACATTTTGCAACAGTAATCTGTTAAGAGGTTTATTTCTCATCCTAGATAATGATTTCTAATGCACAGCATTAGAACGGGTAGCCCTTGTAATTATAAAGCCATCATAAAGTCTGCAGTATCCAACTTACCATGGTTACATGCTGATACGCACCAACATGAGGCTGCCACAATTTTTGGCTTTCTCACACGATGTCTCCCTGGTGAGCTCTGTAAGCTGACGGCACCGAGCACAGACATGGCAGCTTTTCTCCAGTTTAAATATCCCCCTTCCCTTCCCACACAGAGCAGCACGAGGAGACGTGGCCTTTTCTCCCCCCCGCCACAGCCTTTGGGAGGCTGTGCCAGACCCCGTTACTCATCCACAGCACCTGAAGGAGAAAAAACCCCAAACTTAGAAGCAAATGAGAAAATCTGCTACAGCTGAGTGATGGAGAGAATCCACGGGGCAGGCCTCCATCGCTGGGACCTCAGGGTGACGTTCAGCATCTGCCAGGCGATGGGGGGGAGGGCAGCCCTAAAAGGTGGTGGGGGGGAAGAGACGTGGACAATTTTAGCCCCACCTCAAACCTCTGTCCCCCACAGCCTTCCAAACAATACTTCCATCCAGCTCTTAAAGGCATTAAAGAGCTATTATCATCATAATCTTTGGCTTCACCACTCGTTTTAAAGCAGAATGATGATATTCTTAAATGAGGGAGCCCTTTTCAGGAGGGGGGAGAAGCAGGACGCCCAGCGCCCGCGCCAGGGCCCGTCCTTAGAGGCTGCAGCAGTCCCGGACAGGCGACGTGGCTTCAGGAGACGCGGGCGTA
>NW_009191935.1:2932-12461 GCF_000690835.1 Fulmarus glacialis
GCCAATCCGCCTGCGCATTTTTAAGCAAAGCCATTTCCGAGCAAAGAACCTGCTCGCAGTGCCCAGCAGCCATGCCCCTCTGCAGAAAGCTGTCAGAGCTGGGTTTGACCAGGATGCATGCTAAGTTCTCCGCTGTTTTCCTTTCCTGTCCTATCTGTGAGTAAAACACAGATATAACGGTCACGGAAGGTGTTTTCAAAGCGTGGCACAACACACGACAAAGGTTTTCACCACAATCCGGGTTACCAATGTACTTGAGATACTAGGAGGTGAAAAAATTTCCTTTCCCCTTCCGTTTCACAATCCCACCAGCCCCTATGGCAACCAATTCTTTAGAAACGAATGAGAGTTTTTACCTTGCAAACCAATTTACTATGTTTTAATAACCATGAGTTTCCAGTGATTGGAAGCCTGCTGCTGTTAGGAAAGAGAACAGCAGTAAATGCCATTCAGATAAGCTATTTATAAATGGCACACTTCAATTAAAAAAAATTAAAATTAATATTACAATAATTTCATTTACAGCAGGTGGTGCTGCAATTTTTCTCTGCAGAAAATGAGATGCACCTGTGCAGCACAGAAACAGAAGCAAATGCCTTGGCACAACAGACCTCACCACGTTTAATTGCAGTTTTGCTCAGACCACAAAAGGTTAATGACAGCCGAAAGTAGTAAGAGCACAATAAGTTCAGCCCATTATCAAGGTGGAGCATTTATGTAGATTTTTAATAGCTAGAATAAAAAATAAAGCCAGCAGTGACATCATCTCTTGCTGTCTTGATTTGAGCAAGCTGCACCGTCCGCAGAGAACCTTGCCAGTACACAGCACTGCCGCGGCTGGTCACAGGTTTCCTCCTGCAGTATCGCCTTTGCTTCTCTCCGTGGAAGAAAACCCCTTCCTATTCTGTTCATCTGTGTGGAAATCAATCCCTCAGCAGCAGCGTTTGTCTCTTCGGTGACAAGGCAGACCCAAGCACAGCCCTTCTCCAGCAACAGGTACTGATGCCACCAGAGCCGTGCCCAAGACGGGGCTGGGCGGGCACCGCTGCAGGCACGAGGCTCTCCAAGCACCCATGGTGCTCTTCCAAGAGTTACCTTGCACCAGAGCATGAATGCTTGTCCCTCCTGCCTCGTAGGCGAATTGCTCACCAAAAACGTTATGCCATCACTCTTAGCTCCAGGTCCTTCACCCCAACACCTTTCGCCAGGAGAGGAGGAATTGGGAAGAAATTCCTGAGGCAGGACATGGAGATGTTTTCACCTGCTGAAGCTGCACCTGCCTGGAGAGGACCACCAGAAAGCCCTGCCACCAGGTGCTCCCTAACCCGGATCAGATTTTAGACTAGTTTTGGGGCAGACAGAGTGCTGGCCCTCCACTGTCGCCTCCCTCCAGAGTCAGGTCTGTGCAGGGCATCAAGCCCACCTGAGAACAAGGCAGAGCTGGTCATGGGGTGGCATTTTCAAGTTTTTAAGATTTGTTTTCTTTTTCTTTCTACATTAGAAGAAAGTGTTTTGAATGCCAGAAAACCCAGTCCAGGAAGGATCTGAGTGTCAAACTTCACTGCATCGCAGAGGAGAAGTACACGCTCAATGCAGCTTCAATCATACATTTAGTAGGGAACTGTCTCCTTGCACATTCGCACTACTCAAAATGCTGGAAGAGAGGAGGGAAGACAGAGAAAATGCTACCACCAAGTGGAGGTAAGCGTGCAGGTGAAGCCATGACAGCAGGGGAAAGTAGAGCAACACAGACAGTTCTTGTAAATCCCTGTAACTGCTTCCTGCGATTTATTCAGGAAGAGCCCCACGTTCTATTTTCTGGTTATCTTCAATATGGAAGAAAAAGGTTCTCTTCGGGGGATTTTCCCCTCTGACTTGCTGATATTCATACATTCAGTAGCAGTATACTGAAGCTCAGGATTACACACACAGAGGCACTATGCATGCATGTACGTGAACAGAGGATGGATGGATTCACGAAACAGTTGGTATGGAGAAGCATTTGTCTGCCGCAAGGTATTTTCCTCAGTTACTTTGCGATGTCAACTTGCTGCTTCACTGTTCTGGCTTCTCTGCCCAGACATTTCCAATGCAAGAAGTATTACTTATTATTTTGCAAAGACGTAGCAGGCTTTCCCACTGCAGACTGGGTGAGCGAGCAGGAACGTCCCATGGCAGTGGAAACACAGCACAGAGAAGCACAGCCCTGGGGTCCTGCTGGAGCCTCCAAGCCCACAGTGGAGATTCCTAGCTCGTACTCAGAAGATTACTTTGTTTTCCAAAGCTCACCTATAATTTGAGCACTCACATGTTTAATAGCAGATTCTTTCAAATAGTTTTAATTTCCTAGATTGCCAAGTACAGATGGAATCCATATGATGCGGTCTAAAAATGGCATTATTCTTCTTCAAATAAGAGATTATGGGAACCTGGACTATGTGGATGATCGAACCAACAGTGCTTAGATTACTGTTTTTTTTTCTTGTGACTTCTTCCACCCCGAAGATTTCATGCAGTCCTAAGAACTAAGAGTAACATTGGCTGCAGCGGCAATGTTAGAGAGCCCACCTCACCCAGGGTGGTGGATCCGGACAGCCCAACAGCTGAGCTAGAGGAGTGGAGAAGGCAGAGCACCCCAAAAGCGTTCAATAAATTGACTGGGGAGTTCATCACTGAACTGTCACTGTGAAGAGCACCGAATCTGAACAAAAAATAGGTTGCATGCTAGATATTGCAAGCCAGAGTTTTCAAAGACATCACCTACCACTTAAGCAATTAAATGAGCTGTTGAGATTTTTCAAAACACACCTATTCTGCATCACTAATGATTGTAACAGATAAACACTTTTTTCCCCACCTGTTTTATTAGACATTGCTCTAAAAACCAGGAAGGCTGAGGTGTGACCAAAGACCCAGATGGAAAAGGACAAACCATTAGAGAATGCAGAGAAGAGAGGCACTGAAGGCTGCTGGACTGGAAGAGCTCTAAAGCCGAGCCAGATGACAGGCGGCCATTAGCAGTGGACAGGCGATGCGCTCGAGTTTGGAGATGGAGAGGATAAGGATGGGGCAGTAGCTGAGGGGGCTGTTTGCATCCAAGCCAACTAACGCTCGCTGGGACCTGGGGGACCTGTTTGCAGCGGGGCAGGAGGAGATGGGAGGGGGGGGGAGGCTGGGCTCCCCGCCGGGCTCCTTCTGCAGCTCCTTCTCTGCAAAGGTCTCCAGATTTCTCTCTACCTCAATAATTCTGACAAAATGTCTGTCACTATGGCAACAAGGGAAAACAAATTGATTCAAGAGGTGTCTGATATTCGTAATGCATAGAAATTATTGTTGCTATGGCAACAATGATTTACAAATGAATTGGAATATTTAGGAAACAATTAGCAATCGAAACTCCGTGGAAGCGAGGTGAGTCTCAGGTGCTCTGAACATCGCCAGCCCTGCAGAGGCCTCTCACCTGCCCAGCTCCAAAGTACTTGGGCACCGAGCTCCAGGAGGTTTAAACTCAGTGCACTTCTCAGAATGGCTGACTCAGGAATTTGTCAGGGACTTTAGAGGAAAACACCAAACAACGCAGACCGCAGTGACCCGACCACCGGTGGCAGCTCTGCCGCCCAGACATGATCCCCTGGGGGGTTACCACCCACTGAGATCTTCCAGCTCTCCTGGTTTTGGGCTTGAGCAAAACCTACTTTGTTCTTCAGCTTGAGCAGCAAAACATCATGGCTGGAGAGCACCAAAGGAATGATGTGAAACGCACTCCCCAGCCATCCCTCCCCTGGGGACACAGGCAAGCAGTCCGGAACAGCTTGTCGGGGCAGGGATGAATCACCTCCATCCCTTGGAAGAGCAGGTGGGACTTCTGCCCCAAAGCTTTCACAGAGGGCGCAAACAGCACCATCCAGGACCTGATGTGTTGTGCACCCTGGAGCAAGCTGTGCCGGCGTGCCCCCAGCCCTGGGTGAGGACCTCTGGCCTGGCAGCAGCTGGTGCGCTCCAAGTAAAGTGCTTGTGACCTTGCATTCTGAAGGTCAGCACTTGCTCTGTCCCCACCCATGCTCAGATAAATGCAATGACCTTTTTGCTCGTCCTCTCCTTTGGGAGCCACTTCCCCTCATCCAGAAGTTAGCATCCCTTCAGCCCAGCACAAGGGTCATCTCCTAAAGGATGGCTTGTTCAAAAGCATATGTGACTTACATAGGGGGACAGGGACAATTTCAACTGATCTGGTTTGCCTCAATGTCGGAGAATCCCTTGGATGCCAAGAAACACATCTCACTGGGGAGATTAATCTTTTGTATCTGTGTCTGTATCCACATAGGAGGTGTATGTCAAAGCAGAATGTGGTCAGAGAGGAGTTGGACAACGAACACTTACTTTCGTTAAAAAGACAATTAAGTTCAAAATGCAATTAGGTAAATTCACTGAAGAGTAACCCATCAAGAACTTTTAAAGACAAAAATATCCCCTGACTCTGGAAGCCCCTGAGCTATAGATATATGGGTGCCGGGACCGTCTACCAGCGAAGCATCACTGTTCTCCATCTCTGTCCTCATACTCTTCCTTCAGCATCTGCTGTGGGCTGCTGCCAAAGGGGGGTTCAGCCCAGGTGGGTCTTTGGTCAGATCTGGTACGAACCCTGCTCTCATGATGCTGATGGAGACCTATAGCAACTCCCCGTATTTGAATTTCAGCATCTGCTGTGGGCTGCTGCCAAAGGGGGGTTCAGCCCAGGTGGGTCTTTGGTCAGATCTGGTACGAACCCTGCTCTCATGATGCTGATGGAGACCTATAGCAACTCCCCGTATTTGAATTACAGATCTGCAGTACAGCCACAGCTATGAAACAAAAGCCCTTCGCAGACCCTGGCTGTCGTTGAGCAGTTGGTGTGTGGAAGATGCAGCTACAAGGATTCTCACTGCAGTTTGTTTCCTTTCATTTCACCTTTACCTCCTATCTCCTCTCAACAAGGCAGGTCAGCTGGCAAATAACATCTTTTTTTACACTATTCCTACAACAACCTAATGAAAAGCTTCACCTACTAAAAGTGGGGGCCTTTACCACAAGCAAAACACAGCAAAATGACCAGTGTTGTTCTTGCTTTCATAGAAGGCAGCCAGAAGAGCACTTAGCAGAATTGACAACAGTAAATGCATTTAAATGCATTCCTAAACACCGCCTCGGAAAGCACTTTGGGGATTTAGGAATCTAATAATTGGAGGGAATCCACACAGCGATTAGTCAGTGCTGCTGACACTGAGTGACAGGCCATTGCCCCCATCTGAGGAGTAGGTACCAATTTTTTTAAAAAATTCCAGTTTCTGACCCTCCAGGTTTTCAATCAACCCAATTCATTCAATATTTCGTAGGTGTAATTACAAGGAGCAGAGCATCTCCCCGGTTCCCGGGGCGAGGCTGCTCCTACGTGGAGGGCAGTGCAGAAGCCCTCTCCACTGGCACCTTGCCCGGGGAGACCTGGAGGTCCTGCCCCAGCACTGGGAACGTGCCAGGGTGGCTCAGAAAGCTCTGCTTCGGCAAAGCCATTTTGGTCGATATGACACAGTTGGAAACAAGGATTAACCACAAGTCCCCAGCTTGAGACTAACACCTGAGTCAGAAGAATAAGAACTATTAGCTAAATCTGCAAGAGGGACATTGATATAAACCAGAAATCACCGTTACTCCCAATTTGTGGTACTGGTCTGGGAAAGACCTGACCCACAGATTTCCATGGATATACATATATATATAAGATCAGCAGTCTTACAAATAGAGAATCTTTTTTAGATTTTTAATTTGGTTTTATAGGCAGCGATATCTGAAAATAGGGGACCCAATGCCATACAGAAAAACTGAAAGTAATTTTTGTAGGAGAACATGATATAAAACAAAACTAAACTGACACGACTAAGATATAAGTCCCTAATCTTAACTTTTTATGCATCAGTAAGCAAACAGGACTCTCCTTCACATAATTAAGATTCCTGCATTTATAATCTTCTATGTTATCTTTTGCTTAACGGTATGAAATGTAAAAGAAAGCTTCAGGCTTATAGAAGCACAGCAAACATACAGGTTTTTATTCATAGGAACAGCAGAAGAAGAGCTGATAATCCCACTTTAATTTCCAATACCTTATATCCCTAAAACCCCTTTCCAAGTTCAGTTTCTCTTCCCAGACCTTGAGCAGACCTTCCACAGCCACACAGTTTTTCATCTGAAAGTTAAATTGCCTCCTTTTCAAGAAAAATAAAACTTAATTTTAACATTCAAAAGTTACAGCTATCAATGACCCGAAGAAACCCTCTGGTAATATTTAAACAGAAAATAGCCATTCAATCACAGCACAAACATTTCAGTCCTATTATCAAATTGTGCATATATACATATATAATCACACCTATTAAAGCAACCGGTTTACATCAAGCAACTCACTGACTCTAGTCTGTCTGCTCGCTGAATATCCGTGATCATGGGAAAATGTATCTTTAACAACAACTTACCAATTGTTATGCTGCAGATGAGTATTTGAAACGTATGCTTTGCAATCTAGCTGAAGATAAGTTATGTGGTACTTGCTGGAATGACTGGACAAACTAATAAACTCTTTTGACATAAGTAGTTGTGCATCTGCATTTAGAAACCTATTGTCACAATTTTTTCACATAGTTGTATCATTTGTTTTCTGAGTGAAATTTATTGTTGCATGCAAAACCTATTGCTGAAGCAGTTAGAGATGGATTGGGGTGAATTAAATATCAGAGTGAGTAGATGAGAAACTTTTACATTCACAAAAATTGGCAATCCCAGAGTGATCACAGATTATATTATCCACGAAGATGGATTAAAATATTCTAATGCAGTTACAGCTTGGCATTCATTTAATAGAAATTAATAACAGTTTCTGCTCATCCACAGACGTAAGAACAATGCTTCTTTATCAAACCGGCTAAGTGAAACAGCAGATGACTTCATGTGCAATGAGTTTCACCCAAAATAACACGAATCCGGGAATTTCCATAGCTGTTGTGTCAGAGGGACTAACGTGTGTCTATGTAGAAGAAACGGAACAGAAATTCAGAGCGGTGGGAGGGACCGTTACCCACACTAATGCAGTCCCAAGGAAACCCCAGACACCTAGAGACCCCGACTGCTCCGGCCAAGAGGACCCTGCACCGCGAGCAGACGCCCGTGCCCGGAGGCTTGCTGTGCTCCGCAGGGACACCTCCAAGCTGCCCGAGCAGATGGCAGCACCGGGAGCACATGAGTTCAGGTGGAAGACACTATTCAACTCCCACCCATAAACAACCGGGCTGCAAGAAAATATCCCCAATTCAATGTGAATGTATAAGCTCCAGGCTATATAACTAAGTATTAATGTCTCCTTTGTATTTGGTGTGCTGCAGCAAGATAGCATTGCCCTTTAAAACATACACCCTCAGGATGTTTTGCGTTGGGGCATCTCCCCCCGCAGAAAAATGTTACAGATGAGTAAGAGATTAACAATGAAAAAGAATATCTCTTGGTGGTGAAGAGCAGCCCACTTTAAGCCCCAGGACAATACAAGCATCACGATGTGAGGAATGCTGAGCAAAAATCTAGTACTAAAACCAACACACGGGCTGTCAGATCTGAGACAAGGTGCCAGTCCTGAAACCACCCTGCCCTTCATCCTTGCAGGCAATTAAACCTTTGATAAATTTTCTTGGGTAAATTCTGACTTACCTTTTGCAACACTCTTGCAATGAAAGGGATGAGGCAAAAAGATCTGTGGATCTTCCCAGACACGTCTGAATGGGTTACCAGATCCTCCATCCTGAAGTCAGTGTGACCTCCATGGTCCTCTGGGCTGTAAAGAAATCAATATTAAGTTAACACAAATTGCAAGAGTCATCTCAGTCCTCCCACGTGCAATTTATCTACCTAAAATAGTTCAACTTGTCTGCAAAGGCATTTAATACTTTTGAAATACAACCAGGCAGCAAGTGGATCTGCTCTAGGTTACACCACGTGTGGGCTTTGTTGCTGTAGAGGACCATATTGGCAGTGTCAGTCTCCACCTGAATAGAAAGCCGCTGATACAAAGCTCACTTCCCAGCCCGCTCGCATTTCCAAGACGTTTGCATGTTAACAAGCCTTCTTAGCAGACAAAACGCCTGGAGGCACCGAAGATCTGAGCATGTGCCCATCTCACTGTGCCGGCACCTGCCATTGCTGCTGTCCTGACAGGAGGCACAACTTGGAAAGGAATTTTGCTGCAGATGTTTGCTGGATCTGAAACACCGCTGGGGGAAAATAAGAGTGTGGTCTGTCCCAAAACCAGCATAGGTTGCCTGCATTTCTCAGAAAGCAGTGAGGGCTTCAGGTCTCACTGCGCGGGCACCTGCCATTGCTGCTGTCCTGACAGGAGGCACAACTTGGAAAGGAATTTTGCTGCAGATGTTTGCTGGATCTGAAACACCGCTGGGGGAAAATAAGAGTGTGGTCTGTCCCAAAACCAGCATAGGTTGCCTGCATTTCTCAGAAAGCAGTGAGGGCTTCAGGTGCAGTATTTTCCTACCCATCCACAATGAAGTCTTGAGGGTTTTCCACTACTAACCAACAAATTCCCTGTATGCAGAGCAGTGGGAGCTGTAGCAGATGCTCCTGAGATGGTTTCTAGGAAAGGGTTGCAAAGACAGTGGCCAGAGAGGCTGGTGCAGTTGTAGTGCCAGGATTGTAAAGCACATGTTATAGCTTGGCATGCCTGTGCAACAAAAAAACCTGCTGAAATAGCTGCTGAGAGGGGAATTAACGCATGGGAGAGAGGGCTGACATCTCCCAGTGCTGTCTGGAGCTCATCAAAATGACAGACTGGATTATAAGAAGTAATCAACACCATTGCAGGTAATGAGCCATGCATCTGGAGCCTGTGCATCAACAGGCCACATCATCAGGGTTTCCTACTGTCAAATTGTCTAAGGATGTTTTTGCAGTTTTCCTGGTCAAATCAGAGATGCACACATCAAATTAAAAGGATATAAATATATGCTGAAAGAGTACGACTGTTTCTTTCTCTGAGCATCCTCCCTTGTGTATTCCTTGCTAATCCTATTACTACACAAATAAGCTATCTAAAGGTGCTTTAAGTATTAACTAAACCACGTGTGAGAGAAGAAACCCTGTCCCTGATACCAGGATCTGGCAGAGTCACTTGCTGAGCAGGAGCCTAGCAGGGATGCCCCAGGGAAATCCGCCTGGTTACAGGTGGTTGGTTTTGAAGAGAGGCAAGTGAAGATGGAGAGGTAGATGCAGAGTCTATCACCAAGAGGAGGACTTGGCACAGATCTGCGGTGGTACCATTTCCTTGCAGAGATTCCTTGAACAAGAGGAAATGGTTAGTGACCTGCTACACCACTTAGACACACACAAGTCTATGGGGCCGGACGGGATCCACCCAAGGGTACTGAGGGAGCTGGCGGGAGTGCTCACCAGCCACTTTCCATCATTTACCAGCAGTCCTGGCTAACCGGGGAGGTCCCGGTTG
>NW_009191936.1:0-1260 GCF_000690835.1 Fulmarus glacialis
ACTTTCAATCATTTATCAGCAGTCCTGGCAAACTGGGAGGTCCCTGCTGACTGGAGGTTAGCAAATGTGACACCCATCTACAAGAAAAGGTGGAAGGATGATCCAGGGAACTACAGGCCTGTCAGTCTGACGTCGGGACGTTTATGGCACATAAACAAACCTGGATATATATCTTCCCCTCTCTCTGGTGTTAGGCTGATTCTCTCCTGGAAATACAGGGGAAAAAAAAATTGCATTTTCTCCTTCAGTTTGGAAAGATTCTCCTTTCTAGTGCAAGGAGAGCTGTGGAGACAGAGGGATTTACACTAAACAAGTTTTGGAATATCTTGGAATAGTATTGTTTAGCAGTGGGCCAGGGAAATTTTGTCTTTTTATGTTTCAGGTTACACTGTATTTCACTCTTTCTGCTAAGCTAGTTTTATGTCCATGGCCTGCCAAATATCAATGGGCTTAGAAGGTCTTTAAGGATATACAGCAGAGCCGGTAATGCTAGTTTTCTTGCAGTCCAAGTGTAGTGCCCTCTTGCTGCTGGTCTCTGTAGGTGGTGGCAAATGACTGCTGCCAGTTACCGTAAGCTCTGGTGGGAAGGATTTGTGCAATGTTTCAGAAAGCTCTGGTTCATTCAGCTAATGAACCATGTAGGTGTTGATGATTTGTCATGATAAAGTATGTATTTTTTGTATGAAGACTGTGGGAAACTTTATTTCTTCACAACCAAATTTGAAAGAATATCACTAAAATTGTCAGGTGTGCTAAAATTGGGCAGTTTTAAGATTTGCACTTACAACTTAATTTAGTTCTTTTTCTATAAATGTTTTGATGGTCCTACATGACACAATATGCTCTTTGAACGGATGCCTCGATCTCAGTTATTGTTGAAGTTGTAAGGCTTATAGCTATTGCACCTCGAATACCGTGTTCAGTTTTGGGCCCCTCAAGACAAGAAGGACATTGAGGTGCTGGAGTGTGTCCAGAGAAGGGCAACGAAGCTGGTGAAGGATCTAGAGAACAAGTCCTGTGAGGAGTGGCCAAGAGAACTGGGGTTGTTTAATCTGGAGAAAAGGAGGCTTAGGGGAGACCTTATCGCTCACTACAACTACCCGGAAGGACGTTGTAGTGAGGTGGGTGTCGGTCTCTTTTCCCAAGTAGCAAGTGATAGGGCAAGAAGAAATGGCCTCAAGTTGTGCCAAGGGAGGTTTAGATTGGACATTAGGAAAAACTTCTTCACTGAAAGAGTGGTCAGGCCTTGGAACAGGCTGC
>NW_009191936.1:1931-7149 GCF_000690835.1 Fulmarus glacialis
ATTCTATTCTATTCTATTCTATTCTATTCCATTCTAAACAAAAGGCAGTTAAAAGAACCCAATGTTTTGATGCTTGCTCCCAAGTAGGACAGATTTTACTATCTTTGTTCCTTTCCAAGTAAATCCAAGAAAACTTTTTATCAGAAGCAACTTCTTTTCTTCCAAGCCACATTATATTCTTATTCCAGGACTTTATCCTTCCATTCAGCCTTCAAAAATTGTGCTCAATCTCTGCCTCTGGGAAGGACAAAAAGAATGATGAGGTGTCTCTATTTGAACTCCTGCTGTAGCTTCCTGTGTCTCCTCTCACTGGTCACAGCCAACAAGTCACTCAGCTACTTCAGCTCTTTAAGTGTGCATCTTCAGCGTCTTCAACTCTCAAGCATTCAGGCTTAGGTCTGAAAAGATTCATCTTGTCATTATGGATGCAATACGGTGGGGGAAATCTCTTAGTAGCTACTGATTTTTCCTTTAAAAGCTTTGTCTCTCTCATTCGTTGATTTCCCATTAACGAAACACCAAACCAGCCTCTTTCAATTAACAATTTGCAGTCAAGGAGAAAAATATCATGAGAAAAAATTGAAGAGTTTGTTACATTTAAAAAGTAATACACAGGATTATTCTATTACTGAGGGAAAATTTGGAAAAGTCTATACTCAACCTTACTGCTATAAATAAGCCAAATTTTGACACATTTCAGTGAGGTCAGATAGAGGACCTTTGTTTATAACGTTATTGTTGAAAATAGAAACTCTATCATTAGATATTAAAATGTTAAAATGTGTATTGAAGGGAGATGGGGGTAAAGTTAATAAGTTTTGGCCTTCTGGGATATTTGAATCCTCAACAATGAGTGTGTACCAAGGGAGCTTTTTCCCCTCTTGGCTCAGTGCAAATGGTTAACTTTTAGCATATTAGCTCAATTAAGAAGTAAATAACAGAATTTTCAGGAAGTTATTTGTCCCATATTTTCCTTCTCTGTTTTCTTTTTTGGCTTATGACTGTAGGAATAATAAAAAAAAAAAGGATTTTAATTAATGTCAACAGATTTTTTTTTTGACTGATCGCATAGTTTGTGCAGGCTGTGGAATCTGAAGCCAGGACTTGGCTATTAGTATCTTTCATATTGTTGGCACGAAAAGAGGTAGTGCAGAGTGGAGTTTAAGATACAGTATTTAGTTCCATCTATGATTGTTTATTAAAATAAATAAAATACTTGTATTTATATAAAAGCAGCAATTGTTTTACTATGGACTATAGTAAAATAATAAATATTTATAAATTATTGTTAGAAAAATTCTCTGAACATGGAAATTTACATCTAAAGAAAATTGATACAAGAACAGAAGTCTGCCTTTAGAGAGGTATATGGTAGATACGGGGGAAACAGCTTTTTCTCTACATCTGACTAAACACATGTCAATATTGCTTAATGACGTCTCCTGCCAGTGTTGAAGATCTCAGAAACAGCAGCACCTCGCTACTGCATTCAAGCTCCTTAAGCATACAGAAAACTAGTTTTTAATACTTCATTTATAAAAAATACTCAGAAAAAGCAACTGATTTGTTATTTGTGTAGAAAACATTTTGTTATTTTTCAGCTAGCATTTTAAAATTACTTTCCAATACATTTCTAAGGAAAATTTTTAACCAGTGTAAGAACAATTCTTTGTTTGATATCTAAGGCTCAAGCTGGTTTGTTTGGATGCATGAATTATTCAGTTTTCTGTCACTAAATGCAAAAATATAATTCATTAACTCATTCAGTTTGTGGCATTCAACATTGTCATTATCAGTCAGTAGGTGTCTGAAATTAAACTTCATAAAAATGACACTGTATTTAAGCTACTCTCAATGCAGCCTATGAGAGGATTGATGCCATGAATCTACTCCCTGTTTTAAACTGTCAGAATAACTGCAGCAGTTCGTAACATGAAAAGAAACTAGGCTTATGGTCAATTTGACATTCTGACAATTCTCTGTGGCCACAAGGGACCTTCTTTACAGCTTGTTATGCTAAACATTTGCTTTTCTTCCGAAGTATGTTATTTGTGCTAGAAAATACGTTGGGCAACAGTCCTAGAAATTCAAAAGAACTTTGCTTGATTTCTGTTTTCCAGGAAGGTACTCTAGGGGGGCAGAGCATGGTCTGTGGTAATGGCAAACATTTTTAGCAGAAAATGAACTTTTTACAATGTTTGGGGAAAAAAAAAACACAAAAAAAACCCCAAAATAACACACAAAAAAATTCCAAAACCAGAGATGTAACAAACGAAATTTGACAAGTGATCAAGGAGTCAACAAGATTTTTCAGTGTTCACCAGATCTGGTGGAAAATAAGACAGAAGGTGTCTCTAAACTTTTCTTCTCATAAACTGTTCTAGTTTGTTTCCTTTTATACTGGTTCAGTTTCTTGTACTCACCACACCAGTGTCTTAAAGCTGCATGTGATTGGTGGGTTTATTAATTTAAATACGAAATAATTTAAAAATTTTTGTATTGTTGATTCTTTGCCAACAGTTGGGATGTGGAGCAACTTCAATTATGTTTCTATAAACTAGTTTCCTAGTTAATGAAACAAGCATCTGAAATATTCTAGATTTTGTACTTTTTTTCAGAGCAGATATTGACATTCACACTAGCAGCACTAATTCTGGAAACGCTTAGGATTTATATAGCTGAAAATATAACTACTGGATACATATATTTTTTCAAAATCTATTAATGAGTCCATCTTTATATTAACATTCCTACTTGTTATTACAAGTCCCACATTATTGATTACAACACACTGTCTTGAATTGGACTTCTGTGGAGTGAATCTAACTAGCATGTTTATTTTATCATTAATCTTGTTGGTCATTATATCATTTACTGTTCATTATAGCAAGAGATAAATTGCAGAAATGTTTAATATTGTTAGTTCAGCTTGGCTGCATCCTTTAGTGACACTAATTCTACTGAGCAGTTGGGCAAAATCAATGTCTGATGCATGATTTGTATTAAATTATGCTTGTTATATGATTGAATCAACACTACACAGAGTTTTCTCAAGTTAATTGATCAACTCCTACAAAATAAATTAATATGATACATCAAACTTAAGCTGAACTGTAGACCAGAGCAGAACAAACATGAGCACTGAATGAGAGCCAAGCTGCATCAGGACACACAGGTCCAAGTAATCATGATCCATTCCCTGGCTTAGATGGCATTAGGAAGTCATATTTTTGTGTTTTGAAGAAAATATCAAAATGCAAGTTTAAAATGGGATTCATCAGCCAGAAAGCCTATGAATTATCAAACAGAAATTCCCTGAGATTTTTTTTCAAATTGTTTCACAAAATTTTATTTAGATTCCAGTTTAGCAGAGAAATTCAGCCTGCATATAACTCAGCCAGGGATTCAATTCATTGCATTCAAGACATTAAGCATGAATTCACTGCTCTTTTATCCCAATGTGTTTAAGAGGGATTTGACCATGCCTCCTCTTCTAGCTGCCTGTCACTTCCTACCTGTGAATTTCTAATTGGTCCACTAGGTCTGCTGCTCATCTAAACCTTTCCTATTTTGACTGCCAAAATGAGCCAGGTTAGTTTAAACAGCATTTTGTGAACTGTTTAAGTAGGGCAAGAAAGGAAAGGCAGTCCTTGATTGTACCTTTTTCCCTCACAGGAGTGGGGGACTTGAGAGGCAGCAGAGGAAAGATTTTATTCTAAGTGAGGGTAAGGGGAGGGAAAAGACTTAACTGTTCAGCCAGCTGTTAACCTACCCTTTTACTGTGACTGATCATGGCTTATGTTCTGTTGTGAAGGCTGCAGATGGGTAGAGGGCAGGAGACATTCTTTCAGCTGATAGATAATCTTTCCTAGCAATCATAAATAATCTCTCTCAGGTTTCTTTCTGATTGCTGGTGTCTCTGTCTCAATTTATAACAGGGCTATGAAGACTTTTCACCACATGAAGAGAGATTCCTCTCACCTACCTTTTGGTATCTACAATATAAGCCTCTACATTGCGTCCCCAGTTTATTTACCCCGGGCTCACTTTCTAATCCACAGGGAAAATCATGAACTTCTGGGCCACGTCTCCTTTGACCTATATTAAATAATTACATTAGGATAAGATAAATCACATGCTAGAAATGCTTGCTTCTGTTCTTGAACTATTTGGGGAGCAACAGCTGAATAGCTCAGAGGTTATTCTACAGATGTAGATATCTGCTAACACATGTACTTGTTCAGATATCTTTCACTCCAGGTGCCTATCACTTGATCGCAAGCCTTATAGGTTAGACTCAAGTATGGAGATCCCTGTTCTGGGACACACCAGAGGCAAGCTTTCATTCCTCCGGCCTATTTTACATATATTCTACATGTGCCAGAGCACAGAGGCCACCAAACTGGACAAAATTTGTTTGTTTGTTTGTTTGTTTATTTTCTATCTTAATCAGGCAGAAAACATTAAGTGTCTCAACATTTCTTCATATTCCTGGCATAATGAATAAAAGTCTAAAACAGGAAGTACTTTCAACTCCTTCAATCTTTCATGTCATTGTAAAACGTATATAAATAAGGGACTGACTCCCTTGTTTGGGGTCTGTAACCAATTAATGGAGCCATTCATTTACAATCATTAGAACCATAGAGTCATAGAATCATAGAATCATTAAGGTTGGAAAAGACCTCTAAGATCATCGAGTCCAACCGTTAACCCAGCACCACCATGCCCACTAAACCATGTCCCTAAGCGCCTCATCTATATGTCTTTTAAATACTTCCAGGGATGGTGAATCAACCACTTCCCTGGGCAGCCTGTTCCAAGGCTTGACCACTCTTTCAGTAAAGAAATTTTTCCTAATGTCCAATCTATCCCTCCCTTGGCGCAACTTGAGGCCATTTCCTCTCGTCCTATCGCTAGTTACTTGGGAGAAGAGACCAGCACCCACCTCGCTACAACCTCCTTTCAGGTAGTTGTAGAGCGCGATGAGGTCTCCCCTGAGCCTGCTCTCCTCCAGGCTAAAGAGTCCCAGTTCCCTCAGCCACTCCTCATAAGACTTGTTCTCTAGACCCTTCACCAGCTTTGTTGCCCTTCTCTGGACACACTCCAGCACTTCAGTGTCCTTCTTGTAGTAAGGGGCTCAAAACTGAACACAGTATTCGAGGTGCGGCCTCACCAGTGTCCAATATAGGGGCACAATCACTTTCCTACTCCTGCT
>NW_009191937.1:0-6133 GCF_000690835.1 Fulmarus glacialis
CCTAGACCCACCACGGGAGCAAGGAACCCCTGGCTGGATCTGCACTGTCCCCAGGCTATTTTGAGAGTCTGAACACCTTGTCCTCAAGGCCTGGGACCTTGAAAAGGAGACTGAGTTGAGGTCCTCCTAGTCCTGCTGCTGCTGCGGTGCTGGGAGCAGGGAGGTGATGCAAAAGGGAAGGTTTTTAGGGCTAAGGAGGTTGAGGCATTTCCAGCTGGGAAGTTGGACAGGGAGAGATCAAGGTCCCCTGGGAGAACCTCCCCCTCCATGCTCAGATGTCCCTGGCCATGTTCAGTGCGGAGGTGGATGCAGCACGTGGGCGGCTGGTATATCAGGTGCAAGTCTTGCAGGTGGCACATTACGTGCATTGGGCTCATCACCACTGGGAGGTCCTGGTGGCTACACAGACACCTCCTTCCCCCACCTTATTCCCAGCACCAGGATGGTTCTCAGCTGAGGAGGATGAGCACTCACGTGCTGCACATGGGACCCGTGGTGGCTGCCCCCTTCCCTTACTCCACATATGGTTCCTTACACCACCATGCTCTTTGCCCAGTTGGACGTGAAGCAAAGAGCCCAAAGGCTGGCAGAGCCTTTCCTCACAGCCCAGAGCAGGAGCCGGTACTTACACAACTGCTGGCTGTGAGCACTTGCTGCTGGTGTAGAAATAATCCTTCACATGACTCTGGGGCAGCTTTCGTAAGGTGTAGCTGAAGCAGCACACGGTTGTGTCAGCCCCAACTGGAAGAGATCAGGAAAGCCAGCATGAGTCTATCACTCAATGAACTGCACATTGCCCAGCCAAAAGCATGGGCAACCATCCCCTTAATCAGCTGTGGAGCCCTCTTCTCTTCCTGTTTCCCCAGAAAGTCAGCAAGAAATTGCTGTGAACACCAAAGCTTCGTTAAAGTCATTGCTAGGATTGCTTGTTAAATGTTTTGCACTCACTTCTAATGATAAAAATCCCTTCAGTCACCTTGGGACCACTCCTAAACCCCAACTCCCTAAATCAGGGGAGATAAAACCTGAAAACTTTGATACTTATCAGTAAAATTCATCCCTAGGATAAAAGGATGCTAGAAAGGAAGACCAGTCCCAAGAAAGCAGAAGCTGTTCACACAGGTTTCCAACATTTGCAGCTAACTTTTTCCAGTTCTGCTTCAAAATTACAGCAAGACAGAGCAAAAATCCACCCCAAGAGAGCGTAGAGAGATGCTGTACTCACTTGGAGCAAGACAGGCCTGAGAAAAGAGAGCAGCAATGAGGATGATGGAGAGGCACACTGCGGAGACGTTCATTATGGACAGGGATGAGCTGCAAGGGCAGAGGCAGGACCAGAGCAGATTCCTCCTGCGTCTGATGCGAGATGCAGGCTCAGACCTTGCTTTTTATAGGCACGGTGGCCAGCCCCGTCAGTCAGATTTCAAGGCAAACACTTGGAGTTTCCAAAGCGTAACAGAGCTGATGTCACGGCACCTTTGCCTCAGAAATGCTGAAAAAAAAAGGAAGCACCAGGTCTAGGAAATACTAGAATAGCCTTTGTGTGAGGTGAGGTAAGTCTGAGCAAATCGGCACCCGTATGAGGGCTACGCTGACCAAGACAGGATATGAAACCACCCTTGAGCAGCAGGTTCACACTTAGATTCACCAACATGACAGCAGTACTCATCAAACTCATCTCAGCATCCTCCCCGAAGGACTAGGAGGACCTCAACTCAGTCTCCTTTTCAAGGTCCCAGGCCTTGAGGACAAGGTGCTCAGACCCTCAAAACGGCTTGGGGACAGTGCAGATCCAGCCAGGGGTCCTTGCTCCCGTGGTGGGTCTAGGACATGCACAGGGTGGATGCAGGAGGGCAGTGCGGGCAGCAGCCTGGCACCCTGGAGACCGGTTGTAGATCTGGGCTGGCAGTCTTGGCACCAGGAAACACAAAATCCTCAATGCTGTGCTTCCAGTGTGGAGCTCAGGACCTCCAAACCCCTCCTAACACCCCAGCATCAGCCAGTAAAGGGAGTGCTGGCCTGGGAAGCCTGACTCAGTGATCTGACTCTACAAATACCATCTTCTCCTAGAGACACGGGGCAAACACAAGTGCCCCAGCATGGGTTTGGTACATGGTGGGATGCAGAAGGCGGAGAAGGAGGTTCCCCTGCCTGGGGAGTGGAGAGGGACCAGCTCTCACGCAAACGTGTACCCCCATCCCCTTGTGCACACTCCCAGTCACGGGGCTCATGGTGCGGTCCGCCCAGAGCTCCCCGGCACTGCCCTTGCCGCGAGGCGATGGGCTCCCCGGGATGCCCCAGGGAGCATTTCCCCTTTTTCCGCCTCCCTCTTCTCTGCACAGGCACCAAATTTGCCAGCTCACAGCCTGTGGTTTCTCTGGGTATTTTCATGCCCAGCTCCCAGCGACAACTGCCATTCACGAGGCACCACGAGCTCATCTCCCCAGGATTTCCTCGCTGCCCCACGGCCCCAGTAACGCAGCAGGGACTGCGGGGCAGTGCTGCTCTGCTCCCACTCTCCTTCTCCCCCACCATGTCGTGTGGGTCTGCGTGGGGCCCTCGGAGACCTCCTTGTGTCTGGGTGTATTGGCGCTGCCTCCCCACAGTGTCCCCTTCACTGCAATGTCCCCATGGGTGGGGACGACTGCTGCAGGAGGGTCCCCATGGCCTGTGCCAGGGACCCTGCTGGGCTGTGCAGGAGTCCATGGCTTTCCCAACTCATCCTCCCAAGAGCCAGCCTCATGGGGCTGGGGGTGGTGGTGTCCTGGGGACCCTGAGGACTCCTGCCTTCAAAAGCACGTGAAGGACCTGGAGCTGAAGCAAGTGACTGACGCCACGCGGTTGCCACAAACACGCAGTGGTGGCATTTTGGGACAGCACAGCAATATGCTAGCAGGTACTCAGGCTTTGCAAGGGACAAAATCTCAGCTGGAATTTGCCAAGGGACATCCCATTCTTGGAGATAGGGAGAGGGATTATTTATTGCTACTCCCATATTGCATGTATTCCAGTATTGCAATTAGCCTATTGTTCTGGCTAATTTATGTATGTATTGCTTATGCCCCAGATCCATGTAGGGGTGCAAAACAAGGCGATGTGTCTCAGTCTCGTCTCCTCGCTACAATAGCAGTTGCATTTTGTACTAAGCCTTGACCTGTCCCTGCTGCCCCAAGGCTGATCCTGGGCCTGGGACTTCTTTTTCGAAGGAACAGTGCCTGTAGAAAGTCAGTTTTTACATCCCCACCACCTGCCTCACCACATGGCCCCGCACACTCCTGGGCTCCAACATGCAGCTCCTGGGCTGCACGGCTTCCTTGTTGGATTTGGCCGGGGAGCCATCTCCCCTTCCTCTGCCATCACAGATGGAGACGGTCCTGCTATGGGACATGCGAGTGAACATGTTTTGATGTGCCCAGGTCTGCTGGCAGAGGAAGGAACTGTTACTGTCTATGACAAAATATCTGACAGGCCCAGATAGAGATCTAAGAAACCGCAGGGTGATACTGACGCTCCTCCAACCGCAAGGCTGCCAGAGCACACGCTCTGTTAGAGCTTGTAGAGGCAACCGAAACCATGACATCTGCATATCTTTCTGAAAGCGCAGGGTGGCTGCGCCCCAGCCCAGCACAGCTCCCTCTTCCCCCAACCTGACATGCCCAAGGGATGCCATAATCCCGTATGACCATTGCACAGCCCAGCCTTGCCCCTCACTCAGAGGGTTTGTCCCAGTGAAGGTTTTTGGAGGTGTATTCTGCAGCCCTGACCATCATGGCAGAGATGCCAGGGTGTTGGAAAGATGCAAGACCATTCATCGTGGCTCCACCCTTGCTCCAGGTCAGCTCTTGCAGGAGGGTGACAATCCCTCGTCGTCCTACTCTGCACTCCCCCAAAGCTACCCACTGCTTCCCTTTGCCCTCTCCTGCTCACTGCAGTGCAGCTCCTCAGGGAAAAGTGGTGGCAAAGGCAGCGGCCAGCAGCTGGGATCCATCAGGCATTGCAGAGAAACCTGGGCAAAGACCGGGGCACCATGGGGACGGGGGAGCTGGATGCCAGATGTCCCACTGCGACCCCAGACCATGTCATGGAACGACTGCAGGGGGGACCATGCTGGGGTTCGGCCTCAGACAGAGAGGGGAGCTGCACTGGCCGTTTTCGGGAGCTGCATGGGACAAGGCAAGCCACCAGGAGGTTTCCCCACTCTGTGTGCACTGACCCCTGCAAGTCAGAGACATTTTCTCTCTGTCCATTTACTTCCCCTCCCAACCACACATGAGCATCCAAGGAGCACTGGGCCCTCTGCTGTCTTCTGCGGGAAAAGTTCCTGGAGCCCTCTCGTTCATCTCAGTCACGGCTCATCCATCTGCTAAGAAGCCCTGCAGTGCTTCTTCCTTCCTGCCCAAGTGCACGGTGGGGGTCTCCTCCCTGCAGCTCCCGCCAGCACCGGGCACCCCCCTGGGCGTCACCCTCTGTGTCAGTGCTCATTCCCCTCTGGGTCTGAACCCCACCGTGCTGGATGCTGCAGGGACAGTTGTGCTGTCACCTTCAGCCCTGGGCTCCCCCTTGGGCTCTTTGCCCTGGGCAGGGGTCCAGGGCTCTGCAGCGCCCTGTTGTCCTGCCCATGCTGATAGCAACCACCTGGGGAGTGGGGGCCCCATTTCAAGCCCCCCTCCATCTTCCTATTCAGCAGAAAGACTCTTTTCTAGGAGGTGAGTGCAGGTGGTGGGGGACAAGTCTGGTTTTGGTTTTGCCCCAGCCTGACTTAGCCTCTTTTTTTTTTTTTTTCCCCTTAAGTGAAATGTATACTTAAGTCTTATTTTCTTAAGTGACATGTATGGGGCCAAGGAAAAGGCTACCTGTGGTACGACGGACAAGGGTGGGGGGATCACAAGCATCACTGCTGCAGGATGCCTGGGCAATGCCAGCGCATTGCTGCTGCCCGTGACTCCCCCCCAGCCCCTCCGGCAGCACAGCTCCCCGCGCACGCTGGCTAACGAGGGCCCACTTCGGGGTAAACGAAGGCAAAAGTCTCTGCTCCCTCAGAAGGACTCTCTGGAAACCGGCATCACCTACTCTTTGCAGCTCCAGATGAAGTCTCAAAAGACGGCCCCAACTGGCTGTTTTCCCCTAGAAAAACAAGATGCAAATGTTACTGTAAAACCAGTAGGAATGGGGACTCCAGGCACACTCCCTCCACCCTCTACCCCCTCCCCCAGCACAAGGGCTCAGACCCCTGTTTCCCCCGAACAGGGAAGACTCTGCTGACAGCATCAGCACCTACGCTGTTCTGCTTCTCCCGAGGTGACTACAGGGAAACCCTGGCCGTGCACCGGGAGCTGGGGTTGTTGTGCCCATGAAGCTGGATCGCCTGTGCCCAATGTGACGTGTGTCACGTGAGCCTGGTAATGTATAGCAGCACAAATGGGGTCCATGCTCCATCACCAGCAGGACTGAACCTCCCTGGTGAATCCCCAGGGGACCGCTAAGTCTTTTCTCGAACCATTGGCCATCATTGCCTTCTCCAAATCTGCCTTTGGAGGTGATCAGAGTCCCGGCACAGCCACCTCCTGCTTCCCAGGCCTGGCAGAGATGGGGTCCTCTTGCACAGAGGGTCCTCCCAATGCCACAGCTCTCAGAAGGGAGCAGGCATCCCTGCAAAATCCCCCAGAAAGGCTGTGGCATCCATCCCACCTGGTCTCTCCTTGGGCCGTGGGGGCCCAAGGGTCCCTGTCCCTTCAGGGCTTGGTTGGTGGCCACCAACAGGTCCATCACCATCACCACCTCATCCCTGGTGGTCTAGTGGTCAGGATTTGGCACTCTCACTGCCGCGGCCTGGGTTCGATTCCCAGCCAGGGAAAGGGGTCCCTGCAGCCACTGCAGGTCCCAGACTTTTCCTGGGGGGCTGCGCTGCCCTTGAGCAGCTCCTGGGGTTCAGCACAGGCTTCAGGAGCTCCCACACAAGTGCATGAGGCTGGTCAGGGTTGGATGAATTTTGGGCGGGTGGCAGCCGCCTCCTGTCCCCCCACAGCCATCAGGCTGCACCCCCCAGCAGAAAAATACCCCAGGGGGAGGGCAGCCACGGGCTGTAGGGAGCGGGGTGAGGGGCTGTAGGGAGCAGGGTGAGGGGCTATAGGGA
>NW_009191937.1:6206-44837 GCF_000690835.1 Fulmarus glacialis
AGGGGCGGTAGGGAGGGGGGTGAGGGGCTGTAGGGAGCGGGGTGAGGGGCTGTAGGGAGCAGGGTGAGGGGCTGTAGGGAGCGGGGTGAGGGGCTGTAGGGAGCAGGGTGACCCAGCTGTGTGGGGTGGACATGCTGTTGCAGGATTTCTTCTTGCGATAAGGAGAGGCGCAGGCCTGCTCCCCTAAACACCGTCTTGGTCCTCTCCTAAAGGTAAGGGCTCCCTGGGAGATCAGGGTCAGGGCCAGGGTGGGAATGCAGGGTCCCTTGATGAGGGGTGACAGGTCTGTGTCCGTCTGTCCCTCCTGGGGACAGGAGGGCAGGGGCTGCCAGTAAAAGCTCCCGCTGTGAGCAGGATTTGAACCTGCGCGGGGAAACCCCATTGGATTTCAAGTCCAACGCCTTCACCGCTCGGCCATCACAGCAGCTCGCACAGAGGGTCTCATGGACGGGAGCCCATGGCTGTCACCCTGCCCCAGGGGCCACAACAGGACCTGATCCCACCCTGGACATGGGTTCTGCCGTCCTGGCCCCTGCTGCACACCCAGCACAGGTACTGCAGTTACTGCTGTCACCTGCCCTTGCACAGAGCTAAGGCTGATACGGAAATCAGCATCCCAGCAGTGCTGGGAAAGGGAACCGGGCACCGGCCACAACATCAGTGTGGTGACATGGGAGAAGGAGATATGGCGGGTCGATGTCCCAGCTCGTCTCCTTGTATCCAACAGGAAGTTTCCCTGGACAACCATCTCGAACCTCCTTTCCCAGTCTGGGAACATCCCTTTCCGCCCCTCCCCCCACTATACATTCATTTGCCTCTGTGAAAACAGGTCCAGGCTTCGCTAACTGGGGCGGTCTGACAGACAGTCCAGGCAGTGTTTTGTCCTATAGCTGGCAGGATGGTGTTGCAGACTTGAGTGGTTTTCACCAGGTTGCTGCCTGCTGTTTGGCTTTTGAAAGAGGGGATTTGGAGAAAGGAAGAAAAGGTGACTGTAGAGAAGAAATCCTGGCTGAGCGAGGACTGGTACTGACCTTGGCCTCTCCTTTGGAGCACATTTGTGGTCCACAAATCCTAGGTCCACAGTCCTAGAAGCACTTGCCTATCCCCGGTTTGGGTGGGAGCTGGCTCTGGGAACCCATCCTGAGATATCCAGAACCCTCTCTGGGTTCTCAGCATTATGCCCCAGAGCTGTGCAAGTGCTTCGCTATGTCACTGGCACCCCACCCCTCTCCCATGGGGATTTGTCAGCAGGCAGTAGCTTGGATGGAAACCATGTAGGAACTGCTTCTCCATGCTCAGCCCCCAGCCCAAAGGAGGGTCTGTCCACACTGCCACCCTCCCTGGCCTCTGCCTCGCTGGGAAGTTTGATTTCCCTCCTCCACTGGCCAGGGAGCAGCATAATCCTGACACTGAGTCAGGCTTGGCACAGTCCCACCGGCATGGATGGATGCCCAGGCATGGGCGGCCACCTGCTCAGATGCACCAATGCGTTGGAAACCAGGTGCTCAAACCAGTTTTTGTACTGGACACATGGGTCAGTGAGTAGAGCAAGGCCAGCAAATGTGATAGAGCTAAAGAGAAGGGTGAGTGGAGGGAATACTGTCTTTGGACAATTATGGAGAGACTCAGGAGAAAGGTTAAGCTTAAATTAATCCCTTTCAGCTATTCAGGTTTCCTTCTCCCTCTTCTAGGCTCCATGTTCACGTTCAGAGCTGGAAGATAGATACATTCCCTGGATCTCCTGAAGTGCCTGTGGGGTTCAGGTTAGGGTATGGCACAAGAGTGGAGAGCCTTCAGAGCTGGAAAGCCACTAACATCCTGATGGGCACAGTTAGTGAAGATGAGGTCTATGAGCTGTTTCTCCTTATCCTTTTGAGGATGAAGTACTCCCCATTTGGTATCCAAAGAGCTCTGTTGAGGTGAGTTTCATTTCAGGGTAAGGGTTCAAACATCTTTCAGATGGCAAATGGAGGAACCAGACCAGAGTGCATAGACTTGCACATTACTGGAGCCCAAAAGGAGGGGCCTGAAGGTGTCCACAGTGCATATGGAAAGGGCGGAAGGGGTCCAGACCCCAATGGAGGGACCTGGAGAGGACCAGAGGGGGAGCAGAGAGACCTGGAGAGCCATGGTACCCAAACGGAGGAGCTTGGAGGGGACCAGAGCTTGAAAGAGAGGTCTGAAGGGGTTAAGGGGGGCAAGAGGTGTGGAGGGCAAAAGGTCTGGAGAGCTCCGAAGCCCAGACAGAAGGGTCTGGAGGAGACCAGCAAGACTCAGCTGGTTCTTGCAGCCTGGCTAGACTCAGACTTCCGTTGCACTGGCCAAAATTCCCACAGCATTTCTCAGAGCTGGGTTTTTTTGTTGACTTTTTTTTCTTACCTAATCTTGTGTCATTGGCAATGAACACCTATTTTCATCTATAATTCTTGTGATATTTACAGACAAAACAATCTTGCCTAGTAGAAAGAACAGGATGTGTTTATAGAAAAGTCTCAGTTAACAGAGAACTGACAGCTCTTCTCTTGTAAGAAATGGCACTTTTCAGTATTACGCAACATAGAAAACCACAATTATTCTTCTTATTCTTCTTTGAATAAATGTTCAGACTCTGCTTCTGCTTGCAAGTTTTCACCCTTTGATCTTCCAAGCTTCAGAAAATAGCGACTGCCTTGCTTGAGAGCTGGCTTTGTTGGACCCAGCACACAGTGGTCACCATTCACTGCTGCGTCCCATTACCTGATGCAATGTTGAAGACACTTTGTCCTGACCATAAAACAGTGCTTAAGCATCTCACTGGTTGTAATACGACGGCATATGATGATCAAGAGGAGACTACTACATGTGCATTGTAAATACTAATGAAACCCTGCAAGCTCTGTCCATACAGACGTTCCTTCACATAGTTAAGCATTGAATCAAATCCCAAAATTTGTGCTAGTTTTTTACATCTACTCATGTGTTCAGCCTCTCTAGAAATTAAGCTGTAGCCCAGAGAAAAGAGTCCACTGCAGCGAATGAGTCCCTTGTCTCCCAGCTGGTATGGCATGATAAAAACTGCAGTGAGTATCTAAAGCTTCTTCCACTCCCTCTTTGTTTAAACAAATCTCTGGAACTTTTGAAGCCATGTATTCTCCAGTGGCTTTCTAGGGGCCTGACAACTCCTTCTGCTTTGGTGTACGGCTGTGTTCCAGACTTCCAGATAAGATGGGAACTGGTTCCAGAGCAGGATCATAAAGTAAACTGGAAGAATGGAGAAACCGTCCTTCTGCTTGGCATAGGCAGCAGCTGAGGTCTCCTTCTAGACCTGCCAACCCCATCTCCAGGGAAGCCATCTCCCACGCGCCAGTCTGAGCATGGGGTCTGAAAGAAAAGTGGAAGGAATGGAAGGGCGGTTTTACTAAAAGATGGGGAGGAAGAAGTTTGGTTCATGAGGAGGAGCTGAAGATTTTACTCATGGAGAAGAGAGGGAGCTTGGTCCATAGGAAAGGGAAGAAGGGACCAGCCCCTGGGGAAGGAGAGTTGCTCACAAGGAAGAGATGTGCTAGCTGCTGCTCAGGGCAGGAGTCATGTTTGGGCCCTGCAAGCTGAGGTCTTTCCATGGACAGATGTGCAGTAGCTTGTCCTGGTGGGTGTGGTGGGTCCTACCACTGTGCTAGAAAGTCACAAATGGCCTTCCACAGCCTTCCTGCCCTGGGAACTGTGCCTACTGCTCAGGGCAGAGTTGGGTCTGAACAGCCCACCCTACTGAGTCATGCTAGGTTGGCATAGCCCCCACAGCCGCAGGGACTGCCAAGAGCACTGCAGGCGACAGCGGCAGCAAGAGTGCTCGGGCTGTCCCACAGTACAGCCTGAGAAGGCTACGGATGATCACCCCACGGGTGTCTTTTCTGGAAAGAGGCATGAAGCAGTCTGTACTTAACTGATGGCACCGCCCGGTTTGTTGGACTCGCATATTTCTGCATGGCGGGCAGAGCCACTGTGCGCTTGCTCGGAGTACCTTGTCGTGGCTATGAAGCAGTCTCCATGGCTGATGGAGGGCTGCTCTAAGAAGCTTTATAGCCGTGGGTGTTGATGAGTGGTGAGCCTTTAAAGGAGGACTTCAAAGAGAGGTAATAATCTCATCCCTGGGCATCATGCAGCTGGAGAAACCCCTAAAGTGGACACCTCAGTGATGCTGGAAAGACCTGTGGTGCCACCTCCTGAGCATCCCTTGCTGTTGCTGTGACTCCCACACCAACACTGTGAAAGGTCCCACTGAGAGAAGAGTCAGAAGTGAGCTGATCACGCCGTGGGCATGGGGCCCTCAAGGACTTGTGCAGCTACCTGAAGATGGGTACCAGCTCCTGCTGGGGGACTGAGGGTTTTTTCTCAGCAAACCTCACCAGTTACCATCCCAGGCTGGAGAGTGACACCCTCCTGGTGTTCCGATTCCCCTCCTCCAGAGCTGCTGGCTGATGGGGGTCGAACCATGGGCATAAGGAAAGTGCTCTGGGTGAAAGAGCTACAGCTCTATAGTATGGTGACGTAAAGAGGACATAATCTCTTGGCCCACAGCTTCTCAGTTTTTAATTCATGGGCTTTCAACACATGTTGCTGCTCTGGGGTTGGCCAGAGTATATTATTATGCTTAATAATTACATATTCCTTACATATTCCCTACAGAGCATCCAGTAGCAAGCCTATATCCAGACCCTGGACGTACCCTTGAGTCCAGAAGAGCTATTCCAGGAAGCTGGACTATGAGCTGTGCAGAGTGTTCTCATCACCAGCTTTCCCCTGTGCACCATCTTCTGAAAGTCCTCTGCTGTCCAGGGGCTGTATTTCAGTGCAGCATCTGACCGTGAGCATAGAATCAGATGGCCTTCTCCATAAAGATTTAAAGTTACTTTTTAGTGCTGCAGCCTTTATATTTTTAAAGCTGGACAAACTGGTTTTATTAAATGTCACCCCTGAACTGCTGGGAACTTTTCCTCCTCTACTCGCTCTACAATTTCTGTGCTGCTAACCTATCATTTCTTACTTTTTTCTGGTTTATCCTGCTCGCTCCATTCCTATACAAGCTCTGCCCTTCATCTCTTGGAACAGAAGATGCACTGGACACAGTTTTGTAAACCGTGTCTTTCTTCCATGCTGCTGTGCCCTGGACAAGGACAGGCTGGGCTTGTACGGGCTGTTGGCTCTCAGTAGTATGTAAATAAATCCACGGTTTGAAATACAGGAAAAATACGCCATTGGCAGATGAAGAAGGAGCTTTGTATGTTTGAAGTTGTACCTAAATTAAGTACTTAATAGCTGCTAACTTTGAGACATCGTGGTTCATACCTGGGTTTTAGCATAAATGTGTCTGTGTCGTGAAAATGGGTGCTGAAAGATCTTGCAGGAAAATTGGAGGTGTGTCAAATGGGGAAGGGGAGGATGCTGCTTTTTGCTGTTAGGATGGGAATTAAGGAATGTAATAATGAGCTCTTTCTTTTTTGTGTTGCTTAAGTTTAATGATCTTGTTGCTACAGCTAATGCTTAATCACATATTTAGCAAACACCATCAGCGGTCGCATAGCTGCAGGTTGCTAGATTTACACTAGGATTTACAGGTGAAGATCTGCAGCCTGAATAGTAATACCGAGAAGTAATATTAGTAATACCAAGAGCCTGGAAGAGAAGAAATCTGCAACTTCTTATCACTCAAGACAGAGAGGACATCTGATGAAGGAATCTGCCTCTTGGTAGGCTAATTAATGGGTAATTAATTCCCTGGCTGCCCAGATGTCTTGAACGCTCTGCTGAATGAACATCAGCCTTGGTAGGCTGCTTTCCCTTGAAGCTCAAAAGATTGCACCAAAACACCATAAATCCTAGTTGGAGGTGACATAGGACAGCTTGCCTGTGGACACGTGAAAGCCCTGGGTACTGCACTTACACCCAGGCTCAAGTAATTGGTAGGACACATGTAATCTTAATGCAACGTTTGTGTGGCAGGTATCTACAATCTTGGGAGCAGCATCGGGCCACCTGCAAATGACGGTGCACACCCTCGAAGGCAGACCGTGTCCCTGTACCAAGGGCAACCGGGGGTTCCCAGGCTGTCACTGAAGCAATTGCAATGATACCTGTCAAAAATACAAAAGAAATAGCAAAACCACCCTTCAGGTACCTGGACTTTGCTTATGTACATTCTGTAGGCGTAAAGCTGAATGAACAAGGTAGCGTGCCTGCCAGGGTGATCAGAGTCCCTCTGATAGTAGGGGCCAGCTCCTGCTTCTCTTTAGGGGAGAAATGTTGACATTGTATTTTCAGCTTCTGAAAACCTGACCTTCACAAATCTTCTTTTTTTTTTTTTTTTTTTCAATTTAAAATTATACATGTTTGTTAACAGTTTCCTTTCTCATATTTTCTTTTTATTTATTTTGGCTTAATAAGAACTGTGAAAATATTTAAACAGTAGGAAGGATTGATCACCTAATCTTTTGAGATTTATGTGGCTGATTGTCGGTAAGAATTCAGCATTGTCTTTTGTGATCAGCCTAACTGATGTTCAAAGAATTACATTATTTCTGCTACCTTCCCATTTGCCCACTGAAGTACAGCCCTTTTCCCGACTGTATAGCAGTTGTAATCCACGTTGAAGTGGTCGGCTGACCCAACACTTTGTTCCTTTCTGGATATTTCAGGATGGAATCTCCCATTTTGTGCCTCTGGCCTGTTCTTATTTGCACAGGTATAACTTTGTGATTGTCCATATTACTATGCATATGATGTTACTGAAGACAGCTTGAGCTTGCAACTGCCTTCTTCTTTGTCCAGTTTTTGTCATGCACAATGATCAGCAGTTATTTTATATGCATTTCCAAATCACTGACGATCTGATCGCTGGTTAATTATATAAACCACCTCACTACGTAATTTTAAATGGGACACAACTTTAGTTTTCCTGGATACAAATTTTGGCAGGTCCACCATTCAGACGTGTTGTATTTGGACCTCGGTGAACTCCACAAATGCATGTTGGCAAAATGACCCATTTCTGGCTTCCCAAACCATCAGACATGTCAATCAACAGGGAAAAAGAAGCCAAATTTCACAATCATCTTTTACCATCATAAAATTAAGCCTATCTCTTTCACTTGCAGAAAATAAATGTGTGCCTTTATTATTTTTCCTTGTCAAAAAGGAAGTCAACATTTACTCAGAAGGAATGGAGAAGTGTGCACCTTTCTGTTTAATCCAGGAGAGCAAACCAGGAGATATTTCCTCTTGGCTCAATCTGGTCCCAGTTTCTCCCTTTTTGACCACACCCAGGTCAGACCCAGTCAATTTCTGCCCCGGTGCAGGTGCCATAAAGGACTGGTTTGTCTCCCAGTCCTACCAGCTCTGCAGAGATGGCAGGTAAGATCAGTACTTTTTATTTTTATATCTGTATTTGACTATTTTGATATTTCTGGCGTGGGTATTGGTGCATTCCATGGGTAAGCCCAAGGAGATGAGGAAACTGAGTAGAGCCTTAGCAGCTGGTGGTCCTTCATACTTCCTTCTCCCCCCATATGTGAAATACATTTATTCTGAGAAGTGAGAAAAGACAGCCTTCCTGCCTCATGTAGCAATATCCTGCAAGATTGTAAGGAATAAGCAGCCTTCAGTCCCTGTGAAGATGGTTGAAGAATTTCCACAGATTGCAAATGTAAGATAACCTGTCCCACTGTGAGAAGTTCATTAGTTCTTCCAAATTTTTTCTCTTTCCTGTTCTAAACAATTAAAATGCTGACTAAAGTACTTAAAATATATCAAATTGCAACCTTCTGGTTAAAGATCTCCTTTCAGGGAAGGCACTCTACCATTGTATATAACACTGATGAGACCAAGTGATACACATTTCTAGTGTTAACATGAAAAAGGAATAGAAATAAATTTCAGGGAGCATAAAGAAGACTAATAAAGAGGGTTGAAGTCTGGAGGACCAGTGCTAGATATACCAGCTTGTTTTGCTCAGTAACAAGACTGAGAGGGGACAGAGAGGGACATGTAGGGTCTAACCTGCTCTACACCAGCCACCCGAGAAGGACGGTCCCAAAGGCAGGACACCAGGACGCTGCCCTCTTCCAACGCATCTTTCCAACAGTCTCCATCCCTGAAGCCTGGACTGTACTTGGCTGCCTCCTCCTTGGCAATTACTCAGCCTGGTTTACTGAACGTCCCACACCACAGGCATGTCCGTGTGTCCTGCCAACACCTACAGCTACAGCCCTTGCAAGCCAGAGTCCCACCTACGGACCTGATCAGAGGGGTGCTGTATTTTATTGCTAGATCCTGAAAGAAATATGCAAACCAAACCTGTCAATCTCTTCTGATGCTTCAGTGAAGCCCTGCCCATTCAGAAGATCTATGTTGCGTTTCTCTCTAGGCATAAAACCAAGAAATACTCTTTTAGGATCCATCATCACTCTCTACTTAGTCGGAGCATTGGAATCCTCATTAAATAGTAAGTTTCTGTTTCTCATTCTGCTGCTACTGTGCTTGAAAGGGTGTGAGTCAAAACTCAGTCTGAGTTCCTAATTAGATATAGCTCCAACATAAAATTGAAACGTCCTGTAGATTGACCCACTAACAGTGAAGTCAATGCCTAAGAAACTTGAATTGTCTATTTAACCAACAGGTCTTCCAAGCACGTGACCATTTTATGACAGGGCACCTGGGTCACAGATCATATATTTGGCTTCTTCTGTGCATGTCCCTTCTTACAGCGAAGAATAGGTTCAAAAAGAAGGGTGAAAAATAACTCCCTAAAAGCCTCCCAAAGCCAGCAGAGCCAATTCTGTGAAACGGATAATAAACTACCACTTTACAATCACTTCTTGTCCTGTGACTTTCAGGACCTCAGCAATGGGGTGAAGCAGATGAGCAAGAGGAACACAGATAAAGGTGTCCAGGTAGCACTTAACACACAGTGGGAACTGCGTGTAAAGCGAGTCAGTGCACCCAGCACCCAGCTACGGGGTGGGATGTGTAGCTCCTGGTGTACATTACAAAGTATCCTCAATTTCTGCTTTTTCTTCTTTTTTTAATAGAGGACTCAGAGGTGCTATCAGAGTCATCTCTTCTGAGCAGCATTAGTGAAGCTAGGCAGCTGGTAGACACAGCATATTTACTTGCCCGCAAAAGGTGAGTCCTTTTGGCGTGAGGGCCCCAACATTATAAGGAAATAAGAGAAAATATATATGTGTTTCTTCTGTTTTCCAATGCATATTTATTATGGAGACGCCTTTGTTCAAGGGCTCTCCCTGTCATAGTTGGAGAGAATCTTTCGCTCAGTTTGGCTGGATTCTAGTGTCCTGTCCCCAGAGATGATGGCTTCATCACCCGTAGCTATTGCATCCTCACCTACACTGCCATGGGCACCTCTCAGTAGTCCATAGTGGTCATGCTGAACACATGTTGAGTCCTCTTCCTAGCTGCTGAAGTTCTGCCCCTCTCCAGAAGGACCACAGTCAGGAGACAGTTGTGCAGATGAGCACCCTGTCACAAATAAGTTTCAGTGGAAGTCAAAACCCAGGTATCCCTCTGTGTGTTGTTCCAAAAGGCTGGTTCCAGGCTGCAGAATGCTTTGGGGTGGAGTCTCTCTGTCCACCCACCCTACAGAAGGTTTTTCATTGTGCAAGAAAGAGCCATGGGACCAGGAAGAGAAGCAACAGGACCAAGGTTGTCGCTCTGGTCACAGAACGTATCTTGTGACATAGTAAATGTATAATTTTAACCAGTCACTGAATAACTCAGTTTTCCACTGATCTAGTTTTTCACATGATATAACAAAATATATTGTGACAAGGACATAATGCAAACTTGAAATCGGGGATCATAATGATTTGTTTCCAAAATCTGTCTGAGATGATGTGCAAAGCTTCTCCTAGGTGAGCAGAGCCTGCCTGGGACCCAGCAGTGCTGTCATGTCTGGGTACACCCAGCCTAGCAAGACAGAGGAGGTCTGATTTCAGAGAAGGCATTTCATGGGACTCTTTTATGTTCAGCTTAAAGAGAAAACTAGAGGAAAAGATTGCCAACCCAATGGATTTCCTGAAGCACTTAAAGGACCCAGCAGGAAGAACCAGATCTGCAGTCCGTGCTGCTGATTACTTGGAAACTACTTTGGAACTCCTCAAAAAAAAGCTGCATTTCTCTGGGAAGTGGAGGTGCAATGTTACAGGTAATGTGGTTCAGACCAAAACGTCTTACAAACAGCTAAGAGCAGAAAATCTACCACAGCAGGAGTGTCAGAGGGCAGCTCTGCCACCATCCAAATAACTGGTGATAAAACCCTTCCCTACAACAGCCCCAGGTGAATAGACTTTAAGCATGCTCAAAGGCAGACCAGACCACCTGGTGTTTTAATCACCATCTTTGGCAGTGCCTGTCTCATATCTTTGATGATAAAAACAGCCTAAAAGTAAGTGTGATAAACCTGGGACAAAACGCGCTGGATACCAGGAGACTCTGACCGCTGAGAACAGAAGCCCATCTTCCACTTCTGGTCCTCACATCCACTTGCCCAGGTTGTACGACTCTGCACGCTCATAGTTTTTTTCCCAGTCTAGGGTAAAATGTTGCTGGTGATGATGCTCCCCATATTCCCCTGGAAAGTTGTTCCATGCCAACCCAGTTTCCCTAGCCCAGAGGTGAGAGCTGATCCACAAAAGGGTTTAGGCACCAAACTAACTATTCAAATCCAGACGTTATATATGAACAGCTCAAACATTGACCTAGAATACCGAGAAGCTAAAATAAAAATGAGTAAGAGCAAATATTATTTTGCGTGGTTTCTCTTGCAGACCTACTAGACAGAAAACAGAAGGAGATGATTTCCAAAGAAACCGGCTGTCACTATCAGATTCGTTCCATTAAATGCCCAAAGCATGACATTTACCGGACCATTACTGGGGAGTGCAACAACAGGTAGGATTTGTGTGTGGACAAGGAGAGTCTCAAGTCTGTACTTTGACCCAGAGTAGATGGCTTAAGGGCATTTGTCTAAGTACGTTTCAACAGGGCAAGAAGAGTGAAATGCTCATTCTAGTGATGCCTGTAACAGAAGTTTCATTTCTACCTATGCCTGATGTCATTTCTTGAAAATTTCAGATTTGAGCCCATTGCCCTCCATGTGCTGCTTTGGATGAAGGAAGGGACTTCTTGGGGTGGGGGGAGGTGAAAAGTTGAGGAAAGCAGATTTTGGGGCTATGACAGCCAGCCTCTCACTCAGCTTGAGGCTCCAGGAAATCACCCCTCCACTCCTCTGTAGCATGGATAATACTGATTTCCCCAGGCTGGTTCATATGAAAGTATTCAGCTATCAACATACCTGTGTGGCTTACTGTTATGATGCATAAGGATGGGAAGTAAATAAGACTTTAATTCTTGGCTCTTCTAGCTTCGTGTATTGTGTATGCTTAATCTGAAAAAATGAGTTTTTCAGCTTTTTGCACACAGCTTCCCTCCTGGTTCAAACCTGGGATTTATTTATTCCCTTGTTAGCTTTTTTTTTTGACCAGAAGATGGCAAAATTTCTAGCCTAATACTTGGAAGTCAAAGCTCGCTGTCCTGTTCTGCCATAGATTTGCTGCCTGGTGTGCTAACTCCAGCCCCCAAGTCTGAGTGGGACTTGCATCGACGTGCATCTGCATGAAACAGATGTGCCAGATGTGAAGACTCCACATCACACGCGCAGGGAGCTCACACTCACGGTGCTAGTGTCACAGTCAGTCTGTACCTTTACCCACAGACCCCAGAGCCATCAGCTCCCCAAGGACAGCAGTGTCCATGCTGACTTTTAGGCTCAGGGTAGGGCTGTCCTTGGGCTTGCTAATCTAGTGGGCTGCCAGGGAGATAACAAGGCACTCGGAAGCGAGGGGACTCAGTGATATGCTAACATTGTTCCAAGGATCTTGCTCAGCTTGAGACACACACCATGAGATAGCACTGGAATATTTTGCAAAAATCTGCCTGCAAGGACAGTAATAGCAACCAAAAAAAGAGCCATGGTGGTACTGGGATCTTAATATTTAATGGAATTGCTTCAGTTATGAGGTGGCAATTATTCTAGGGCATGCTCTTATTTCACATCACACTGCTGTAAATTCTGGGTATACCACTCCTTTTTCAGTATAGGCAGGCATTACCCAGGTTTTGTGGATTTAAAAGCTTAAACACAGAAAGTTGCTGTGCACCAGCTGATATGCAGGTTTCCCCAAAATGACCCGTGTTTCTGTGTCCTTAGGGCCACAGATCATTGGCTCAATCAGCATTATTGTTCTTCTGAACAAGTGTTGCTGAGTTTACCAATTCAAATTCTTCTGAGCAGTATGAGGCAAATATAACAAGTGGCCACAGCTGCAGATTGCAGTTTGGGAGGTTCTGTGTTGGACACGGGGCAAAAATTCCTGAAGGGTCAGCCTTGGCACAGGTCCCCGCAGAGGTGGAGGATCTTCATCCTTGGAAGCTTCCAGCCCTCAGCTGGACAAAGGCATGGCCACCTGATCACTGGTGATGGCCCTACTGTGAAACTGATTTTGTCTGGAGCACCAGTGGAGACAGAGGTGCTACAGAGATTTAAATGCCAAATAAAACTAATATAATGGCATGAGGAATCTTTTCTTAATATAAAAAAAGTTCATTTTTCTCTGCAGTAATAATCTTGGTATTATTTACTTCTCAGTAAATAATGCCCTTACTTTCTGACTATCACCTCTGTTACCAGAGTAATCAGACATGGATTAAAGGGCTGGAAATCATTAGTCTTTACAAGCCTGTTCATTTTTGAAATAATACCAGTGTTTGCTTTTCTTCTTGTGATGCCCCAGAAAGCATTCTCATCTGGGGTCCTCAAACCGCGCTTTTGCTCGCTGGCTCCCTGCAGCGTATGAAGATGGAGTGTCTGTTCCCAGAGGAGCAATTGAAGGAAAGTTGTACAATGGATTTCCACTCCCGCTGGTGAGAACTGTTATTCTTGTCCAGATAACAGTAGTGGACACTGCCCTCACTGCATCCATCAGAAGTGAAACAGTGGCAACATCTAGAGTGTAAATTGCTTGATCCTTTCCTCTGATCTCAGGTGCTAATTTGAGGCTTGTTTTCTACAACTGAGTTATGGCTTGGGGTGATGTTTTTTGTTGGCGACAGACATGAGCAAAAAGGTTGTGAATACTTCACTAAGTAAAGCATGGACAACACAACATTTTCAGAAGTGTGCATCCCAAGGTTTGATGCAGACAACACCACAGTGTGCTCAGATACACCAGGATGTTTATACAAACCATAAGGCTTGGGTGTTCCTCAGCCATCTTCTTGACTTTCTGGATGTGTGCACGCACATCAGTTTCAGCTGTAAAAGGCTTTCCATGAAGCTGGGCTTGGCTGAACGACTGTGGATTCAGAGGATGCTACTTATCACATCTGTGTTGATAGAGCCGGGGCATGGCATGGGTCTGTTTAATGCCATGATTAACTCTTATGAGCGTGTCTAAAAACACGTTATGCATGATCTCATAGTGGTGTTATATTGAGAGGTAAATTCACTTTGGTAGAAATTGTCACACACATTTTCATTTTGATTTTCTGCAGGTTCGAAAAGTGTCAAATGAAATTGCTCACACAGCCAATGAGAACATCACTCAAGATCAAGAGCTCTCCCTCATCTTCATGCACTGGGGCCAGTGGCTCATCCACGATGTAGACTTAACCCCTTCCAGCGGTGCAGGAGTGAGCCCGGAGCTTCACTGTGAGACTGATTGTGCCTTCAAGTCCCCTTGCTTCCCGATTAAGGTACCCTGACTTTCTTAGGACAGTAAAAATAAAACCAGCAAGCAAAACATGACTTTCTGAGGCACTGCTTATGTTTGTTTTCTTTAGTTTCCCCCCGATGACCCTCGGATGCTGAGGTCAAACTCTTGCATGCCGTTCATCCAGTCGGCATCCGTGTGCAATCCCACGACGTTTACTCGTGAGCAGATCAACGCCGTCAGCTCGTTCATCGATGCCAGCATGGTGTACGGCAGCGAAGACTCTGTGGCAAAGAGTATTAGAAATCAGACAAACCAGCTGGGTTTGATGGCTGTGAACCAGAATTTTACTGATGCGGGGCTGGAATTATTGCCCTTTGAGAATAAAACGAGAAGTGTTTGTGTTCTCACCAATAAGACCATGAACATCCCCTGTTTTAAAGCAGGTAAGGTGCATCTGTGGAGTAGTTTTCAGTGGCCCATAAAGTCAAAAACGATCATTATGATCAGTGTCTGATGTTTCTTTATATTTCTATGAGGCACTGCAAGACATGATTGTGTAAGGTGAAAGACAGGGGACCCTCCCCCAAATTCAAAAAGAAGAATAACTGAACACAAAAATTATTTTGTTTTAATTTCCCAAAAGAGTTACAGCAAATCATCCTCCCTTTTCAAAGGTAGGAGAAATTTTCAATAGAATAACCACTAGTGTTTAAAACTTCTCAGTGACTTTTTTTCCCCCTCTTACCTAGCATTCACCATTCAGTTTTCAACCCAATCAATACCAACAATTAAACGCTCTTAATCAATTTAGTTAACTCTCCCTGGTACCACATTCTAAATTTTTAATATTTCAAATATCCCAACCTACATCAGAAGACAAGTCTAGAAGTTTGTCTGAAACTTAAACAGACTGATGACTCAAAACACAGAAATTTTTAAAATGGGAAGTGATCCATCATAGGCACAACATTAAAAAAAAATATTATAAATGTGAAGCTTGCAAAGTCAGCCACAAGAACATAGAGTGTTCCCCTTGCACATTATTTTCTCATTCCCTGCACACGAGAAGGACTCCTTGCTGGGTGAGGAGATACTCAGTGCTTCTTCCATCAGCTGTCAGAGGGTCTTCACTGCATCCCCTCCAGTTTTCTCTCAGCACCTCTACTGAAGGCACGTTCACAAATCTCTCAGAGGTGTTTACAACCTGGGTGAAATGAGAAAAATTTTCAAAACCAAACATTCACAGCACTGATATAAAAGAAGATTGTATCCTTGAGGTACGAAAGGAAGGAAGGCAGACATGACATTTTTCACAAAATGGGACATTTACAGCTGCTTCATGACCACGTACAATACAGTTTAAATTGCCCAAAGCCTCTTCTCCAATGGTTTTGGCTAAATGGTTTGGAGAGAGAATGTTTATATCTGTGCTGGAAAGAAATACCTGGCATGAATGGTGACTGCTATGAAGCTTAACCATGAGCATTACTGGCAGTAACACTGGCTATCAGTTTTTACTCGTCTGTCCTAACACAAAAAGCTGCCGCTGAAATAAAAAGCAATTTACAAAATTTCTAAAATATTTTCATTTGTAGGTGACAAACGGGTAACTGAAAACCTGGGACTTTCTGCACTGCACACTGTCTTTCTACGAGAACACAACCGCCTGGTTACAGAGCTGAGGAAATTAAATCCTCACTGGGATGGAGAAAAGCTTTACCAAGAGAGTCGAAAGATTGTAGGTGCCATAAACCAGGTACTGATCACTGCTCACTGTTTATCATCCGCATGCTTAGGAATGTTTTTTCCTCCAGGAAAAGGAGGAAAACCATGCTTTGCATATCTAGTGGAGTTATTTGTGGAAGTCGAAAATCGTGAATAAGGACTGTCCATCTGAGACAGCACGGGTATCCAGAGATTTTTTAATCCATTATTTTACCAATTTATCAGTTATTTATTATATTAAATAATTTTAACATATTATGCCATTGCTACAGCTCCTTTTTCTGAAGATCTTAATGAACTCTGCTACTGGATGGACAGTCCATGTTCATGCTGTGCACTTGACTTTGATGGCATTTCTGCTACAGCTGCTGACAACTTGCTCTGCTTTTGTGCTTTTTCAGATAATAACATACAGAGATTATCTCCCACTTCTGCTTGGGGAGGAGACCAGCAAGTGGATCCCTTTGTACAGTGGCTACAACGGGAATGTGGATCCTACAGTCTCAAATGTTTTTTCCCTGGCTTTCCGATTTGGTCATACGTCAGTACAGCCTTTTGTATCCCGTTTGGATGACAGTTTTCAGCCTTTGGGTTCATTCTCCCATGTCCCTCTTCATTTGACCTTTTGTGCTACGTGGAGAATTATAATGGAAGGTAAGAACGTGGGGCAGCCAGCAGTCCTGGTCTGGTCCTGAAGCAGACACTCAGGTGGAGGTCAGCTGGTAAGACACATGAGTCTAGGCTCCAAAAACTGCTTTAGCTCCATTTATTTAGCTGGCCTCACACAAATTACGGTGCCATTCAGCTTGGAAGGTGCTCATGACATGTCTACCCAAGGGGCTGCAGACAAATCGGTGGTCTGCTAAATGTGGGGCAGCAGGACAGTCCTGCAGAATTGTCACCAAACGCAGCCTAACACTGGTTCGGCGTTGTACCCAGGCAAAGGAGCCCTGCCAAAAATTACATGCTGTTATACTCCAAATATTAAACGTCATCAAGCACCAGCTCCCGCAGAAACAGCCACACTGGAGCAGGATTTTGCATCAGAGCATACGGTCCTGCAGCTTCTTTTGCACAGTTTTTCAGTGTTATCTACCTCAGTTCATTGCATGATAATTGCATTCATATTCTGAACATGTCAGTAAATAACCAGACTATGTAACAGATTAAACCTCCTTCTCAGGTACATCTCTCGGCTCAGCGAGTCCCGAGTGTGAGCATTGCACATTCACTCAAATAGTGCAGCTGCTCATGCTGTTGTAGGATTCATGGTGCCAAATGTCAGTCAACCAAAATTTAGGTCAATCTAAGCTATTATATCCCCCTGTAATTAGTAGGCATTGCCAGAGGGTGATGCATCCTTCTTAACTCAGCTAAGACAGCATAATTGCTTCCTAGTGGTGGCCATCTCTCTTCATGACTCTAAAGGGAGTGATGGGATCCTGCTCTTATACAGCTGATATCTGCAGGCATGAATCTTTCCAAGGGAGACAAATGTCTCTTCCAAAATGAATTGTCTAACTAATTATGGAAAACGTACCAAAATACACACATGCAGCCAATTTTCCTGTGTTTTACTAACACTGTCTTCTTAATGGCTATGAAAAAGACATAGACAAACAGGCATGAATTGATTCTATCGTTGTATTTAATGTTTTAATAAATATTTGTCAATTAATAGCTAATTATAAACAAAATCAATTGCAAAACCTAAACCTTGGACAGAACCCCATGTACCAGTACATGCTGGGGACTGACAGGCTAAGGAGCAGTTCTGCAGAAAGTGACCTGGAGGCCCAGGTGGGCAACAAGTGGATTTAGGGCAGCAGAAGGGAAGGTGGAGGGATGGAGATGGGAAGGGATGAGGAATCTAGTTACCAAAGGGAGGCCTCATCTACTGGCATATGCAGGTATGTACATATGCACTAGTATATGTTGAAATGGAAATACGGAGCTAGGTGAACCACACGCAGTCCAGAACAGAAAAGACATCTAATGCAGCACTGTTTCAGCTGCACAAAATGGACCATCAAAGCTGGAACTTGGTACAAAAAGTCTTTTCCTGATTTGCAATGAATGCAGGTGGCATTGACCCACTGATACGGGGCATGGTGGTTAATCATGCAAAACTGATGAAACAGAATCAAATGCTTGTTGATGAGCTCCAGAACCACCTTTTTGAACAGACAGAGATAATGGGTCTGGATCTAGCAGCCCTGAACATGCAACGGGGAAGAGACCATGGCCTTCCAGGTAAGGAGACACAAGTCCACACATCCTGTGAACAGCACTCTTTTTATTCTGCTGTTCATAGTAGTTCCACGTATGTACTAAGCTTTTTCCATATCAATAGGAAGAAACAGTACCTTGATTTGAGGGCAAAGGATGGATAGACAGTCAATCTCAGGGAAGAAAAGGTCACTGTATTATAAAGATCTTTTTCTGAGGGATTTAAGACAAGGACAAAAGGCGTGGAAAGCAAAGATGGTAGTTGGGATAATGTAATAAAGAGGGGTAGAAACAATGGTGTATTGCAAAAAGAGAACATGTGGGGTACAGAAGGTACAGGCGCAAGCAACTAAGTTCACGTGGGCTAGACAGACCATCTGTGCTTTGTTCTTTGCCCATCAATGCTTATTTTGTATCTTCAGACAACCCAGAGCTCTGAGCAGAAGTGGCTTGCACCCACAGGTATGATTGCCTCCAGGTGCTGGGGAAGAACAGGTGCTCTTGGGTTAAGCACAACCAAATGTTGCTCTTTTCTAGGACTTTGATCCTAGAAATTTTGCCTCCCAAAACTGCAAAGACGGAGCATTCACCCTCAGCACTAGATAGCTCTAACCAACAGGATGCGATGAACCTGTAGTCACGTGCAAAGACAACCCAAATTGTTAGTTTAGTGTGTGCATACAAAAAGGACTTTTGAAAACATGGCATTTGTTGTGACTTTCTAGACAATAATGTCTTCCGGATCCTTTAACGCTATGACAAGAAGCAGATATTGCTCATGGGCTAAGGGGTCTGTTTAGCTCCTGAGCCCAGGCAGATGGTGGGGAGACACGGGTCCTGATCAGCTGCTGTTCCTGCTTTTGCAGGTTACAATGCCTGGAGGCGCTTCTGTGGGCTCTCCCAGCCTCAAAATGTATGTGCATTATCTGAGGTGCTAGGCAATTCCAAACTGGCCAAGAAGTTCATAGATTTGTATGGGACACCGGACAATATTGACCTCTGGATTGGGGCAATCGCAGAGCCCTTTGTTCCCCAGGGCAGAGTTGGACCCCTCCTGGCCTGCATCATTGGCACCCAGTTCAGGAACCTGCGTGACGGGGACAGGTAGGTAGCTCTGAGAGCAAACCTGTCCCATGGCATTTATTATGGGAAAAAAATCCAACATTTCATGCAACACACTAATCCAGCCCATCTCCAACATGCCAGTGAGTGCTCCCGGCAAGGCTGACACCTTGATTTTAGCCCAGTTGTGAAAGGGCTCCTTTTTGCAGCACATTCCTACAGACCCACGCGGTTGAGGAGCACCAGGACCAGGCCAGGGGTGATCTGCAGTAGTCTCTGCCTGAGGCAACATTTGCTGTCATGGTACAAAAGGGGAGGATTAGTCACATCATTGTGTCCCAGCATCCCGGTGATGTTGCATGGAAGAGGCAGGCTCTCTGCACTGGCAGATGAGTGGCAGAATCCAGACCTGGCCACACCTGGAGACACCTCTTTCCAAAAAGGGTGTGCTAGCTGCCTGATAAATCAAGGTGGACCTGATCAGAGACTCACCTTGGCCACATTCCCATCTTGGCAAGTAACCAGCACCAAACACCTTCAAGGAGACTATAAACTTCTTCTGAAAATATCATTGCAGGTTCTGGTGGGAGAACCCAGGAGTTTTCACTCTGCAGCAGTTGCATGCACTGAGAAAAATCTCGCTGTCGACGGTGATTTGTGACAATACTCGTATCAAAAAGATACCCAGGGATGTGTTCAAGGTCAACAGTTATCCTGAGAACTTTGTTGACTGCCATGAGATCGATGCGCTCGACCTCTCACCCTGGAAAGATGAGCCTGAGAGTGGCACAAAAGGTAAGCAGTTGTCTGAGGTCTGTCAAAAATAATAAATGTCCTACAAGGTCAGACTCTCGTGCGCCTAAAGAAATAAAAGAATTAAAGTCATCACAGTGACTCTGACCCCAAAAAGACCTTGACCATCCATTCAGACACCACTGGAGGCAGATGTGTTGTTAGCACATTGTTGTCTCCTTGTAATCCATCAACTTCATCATCCCTTAATAGCCTGCCTCTTTCTCTTCAACTAGATGGGAAATCCCTGAAAATCCAGTCTGTTCTGGTCCTTGTGAACGTGTCCTTCTCTAAGCACCTTATTCCAGGACAACTGGACTCTTCCTTCACAGGAAGAGTGTCCATGAAGAAATCAATCAGAATTAGCCAACCTGCTCCAAATTCTTACTTTGCTGCTCTAAGCCCCTGCTCTCCCCTTGCCTTCCCTAAAGCTCTAAAGCATTTTAAGGTATATCTGGAGTTGTTTTGAGACTGTATGGCCTGACACATCAGTAGTTTAATACGCATAGTCAGAGATTATGATGCACCACATCCTGAAAAACAGTAAAACGGTGTCCTCATATATGAGATGAGGAACTAGCTGTGTCCTCCTACTGATGTATTTTTGGCATGGGCTCTCCCAGTTGGAAATAATGTAGGGAGAACAGAAACTTGCAGGAGACAGGTATGGCCTGAGCAGAATGAACTGGATTGAATTTTTCCTTCTGGCAACCCATTTGTAAGTGATCACAATAGCTGGGGATCACCTACTCTGTCCTCCTGCAAGGCACAGACCACAAAGCATCTCCATGCAGTTCCTGTACTGAGTTTGATTAACTGTATTTGAGACAGACACTGCTGTTTAAGACAGACATTTGCACTTGGTATAAAGGCTAAATTATGGTGACTTCACCCCATTCTTTAGGAACAGAGTCCAGCTGATGCTCACCTCTCTAAACAATAGAGGCTTCCTGATTTCTTTTATTAACTTAGTCTTACGGTCACTAAAATTTGCTGAGCTGCTTCCCGTGGCTCTTTTATCACCAGGCTGGGAGGAAGCTGAACTGTGTTTGCGTAACCCAGAGACAGTGAAATCCCAGGGTGTTAAAAAGCAACTGCTAAAAGTTTAACCTTTTCAAGTGCCAAGAAATTGCCCCAAAAGCACTCGTCCAAAGGGTTGTCTGATGTTAGGTGACTGGAGGTACTTTTTGACAAGGCTGGAAGCACCGCAGTGGGTTGGAGGTACAAGGATACAGGGGTGACCTGGTACTCAGTTACCCATTCACCAGTGACTATTTTAAGCTACGAAGTCAAATGAAAATGTGGGGAGAAATTGTGTGTCCCGGAAAGACTTTCTGCCTGTCAGTAGCTTTTTTTGCTTCATTAACAGTTTCTAATTCTGCTCATCAGACCAGCGATGGAAACTCCTAACGGTGGCACTGAGCTGCTCTTGGGAAACTGCTGCCTGTATATCCTGCTCAGCTGACTGCTGTCAACTGAACCTTGGCACATGATTTCCCAGAGAGGAGCTCAAGACTATGTCTACTGTTTTATTTGTTATATTGTGATTTTTATATCATTTATTTGTAAAAGCTTCCAGTAATGTAAGTCTTCAGACAGAAGGGTAATGACATTTTATTGCCCTAAAAAAATGTTCAGAGGTGTGCAAGACTTGGTTAGGTGCTGGATGCTTTATGACTCTCTAAAGGCACAATCAAGACAAATTTTTTACTTCCCCTCCTGAATGGGTGTCAAATCTGGAGGTTGGCGTGCTTGCATTTCAAAATCAAATTCCTTATCCTTTGTACCTGCTCAGAAATTTGCAAGTTCATGTAATCTTTATCAAAACTTTCCTTATCTCCTTCTTGTTTTGCACAAGAGCGTAAACTGTTTAGGCTGTTTCTAATTAGCAGTGAGATTTCAGTCTTTGAAGACACTGGAGAATGGCAGCTGCATTTTGAAGCCTAGAGACATCTTTTATTTAAATCCTATAGTGAACATGTGTGTGTTTGGGTGTGCTGGGCAGTAATAAAATACATTGTAAGCACTCATCTACATTTGGCATCAATTCTGGTATGTCAAGCACGTGTACAGAACATTTTTTGTCTATGGTTCATAGCTAAACGTATCAGCATAAAAAAGCAAACCATAAGCTGGCTGGCATGCAAACCACAAGCATTAGGGCTAAAAATTAATCATCTGGCTGGAATGATCACTTCCAAGACCGTATGAAGTCAATACATACCAAACATGTAAAAATCGTATTAAGTTTCCATCTCTCCTTGGCAGAACCGGGAGGGAAGGAGGGGACTGGGAGCAAGAAGGCGGCAGCCTAAGGTAGAGTCATGAGTGAAGCTTCTGGGTGGAGTAGGTGCCTCTCTGATGAGGACTAATGAAGGAGATGGTAAAATCCCACAGCTACAATCTCTGCATGCATGCTTTGCTGTGGCGGGGGTGTGCTGGCGAGTCATGCCCACCCCAGCCCAGTGGCCCCTGCTGCCCGCCCGTGGCCCGGGGGGCCCGCAGGAGACCCACGCGTCTGCCAGGGCCCCGGGTGAGCGATGGAGCACAGGGACCGTGCTGATCCATGAGCCCCCAGCGTGTGGGGAGTGGGGAGAGGCTGTGGTGACCCTGGGCAGAGGAAGGCAAGATGCCATCCTCTGACACATGGAAGACAGGGCAAAACCAGGCAATACTCAGAAATCAGGAGCGGCAGCTCCCGGAGGGTATTTGGACTGAAAAATATATAGGTTGTGTCAAAAATCATGAGATTACCAGGGCACAGCAAGGATGTTAAGCAACATTTCTGCTGTTTGCCTCTGGTTTCTCAGTCCCCAGGCATGTTCCCCTCACACTTTCAAGCTCTGCCCAACCACCGAAAGCAAAATCTTTCTTTGCTTAAAAGGAAGGCTAAGAAAAACAAGGAAACCACCAACCCTTGCAGACACGTGTAAGGTCTTTAATTCCCCTCTCCCAAAGCTGCCTTGGCTTTCCCCTCTCCTGGCAGAGGTACCTTCCAAGTCCACCCACAGAAAGAGGGAGGAGAGAGTGCCTTCTCCTGAGCGTGCTTCCAGGGGAGCGTGGCATCCCTCAAACCCCAGGACAGCCACTTCCCCAGGCAGGATGGCTCGGGGATAAATGCCTCCACCTTGTTGGTTTGGAATAGGAAAAGTTGATTATAAGATGCTCACAGGAAGGGTCCGCTTCTGCCTGGGGTCCAGCTGGAGAGAAGTTCTCAGGGCTACGTTTAAAAAGAAATGTCCAGCTACCCACCGTGTGTCTGTCCATGCAGGTGGCACAGTTCTCTGGAAGGAACATGGCAACCATTTCACCGCCTCCACTTACAAGTTTTCTTCTTTTGTGGATGTTTTGCATGTCACTGGTATGTCAGGGTTGCAATCCACAGTTGCCTCTGCTTCCAGATCTTCTCGTGGTTGCCATGCCCTCCCCCTCAGCTGCTACACAGACAGCTGGAGCTGGAAGGTAGGATCGCTAATGGGAAGCCCCGTTCGTCATTCCTGATATCCCCTGATAGGCGGTGAGCATAGAGTCACGGACCTGCTCAGTGAGCTTGGGAACGTCGTCTGGGCCCAGGCCGACAGTCTCCACTTCTGGCAGGACCTGGATGATGCTTTTCCCTGGAAGAGTGAGACAGGAGGGTCAGAGAGGGGGGAAGGAAATATGTGAGTGGTGTAGAAGAGCAAGAGAAGATATAGCAGAGGGATCGGTACAAACGAAAGAACAAGACAGAAATGAAGGGAAATGCCCTCTTTCACACACCACAGCGGTGCAGCAACACAGCCATGTCCCAGATGCACACAGCAAAAACCCAAACCAGACTTTTCCCATCCACAGAGACCACAAAAACCGTAAATACAGAAACAGGTGAATCTCTCCCCAGATACATTCAATGCAATGATTCATACTGAATAAGTTTTCACAGTGGAAAGACCTCAGGGTCTGTCTGGATCACGGCAAAGAGAATAAGATGTCTGTAATACAACACATTGAACTGGCCATGCTCTGATCTATGTACATGAAATTCAGCAGAGTCCCTCCTTCTGGAAACACACTTCGGGATGGGAGAAATTGCCCTGTTTGGCCAAGGTGTGCCATACTCCTCTTGGGAACCACCTGAACAATGGACTGGTGCAAGCAGGAAGAATATACTGGGGAGCTGTCATCATGCTTTTCTGCTCTTGCACCCAGAGGCCCTTGTTCTGGCCAGCAGAGACAAGACACTGCCTGCACAGACACCCACCTCAGGATCTGGGGAGTGTCGGTGTTATTTTTTAACTTTCTTGCATGCCTTTACACGCGTGCTACGAAATGAGATCCAGAAGTGTTGCTAGCAGAGCCATGCAAGGGAGGCAGAACAGAAGCGTAGAGAAGAGCTTCACAAAAGAAGAGGGCACGCTCCCTGCCTGCACATCTTGCATCCAAAACTAGGCCTGGTATCTCAGGAGTCTACTACGGCTCACTGGGTCCTACAGAAAAAGCTGAATGATGACGGGGCTGTGCTGAAAAGGTAGGTCTGTTGGGGTATAACAGACTTCCAGCAAGCACCAGACTTCCTCCATGCGTGACAGTGTGCACACACTGAACGCAGAGTTGGGCCTTCCAGAAGCTCATCAGCATTCCCAGAACCACTGTGGATGTGGCGATCTGTCCCGACCTGACGATCAGCCTGCTCAACATGCAACGTGTAGCACATCTTCAGAATCAGCCCTGGCAAAACTTGCAGGTGGGAGAAGTGGGGAGGTACAGGAAAAGCTAACTGTGGTTCTTTCTCCAGCAGTGAAGGTCCTACCTGTTTAACAGCAGCTTGGAAAAGGGCTTAGAGGTCAGCTAACCACTAACTCCCAGGGTGAGGTTATTATAAAGGCAAATGTACATGCAACTGCAAAGAGTCTTTCCTGAAAAGCTCAGAGAGGTTGTGGAATCTCCTTCCATGGAGTTACTCCAAACTTGGCTGGACAAGGCACAGAGCAAACTCGTCTATCTTTGGAGTTGGTCTTGCTTAAAGCAAAAGGTTCAGCTGTTCCAGAGGTGCCTTACCACTGCATTATTCTCTGATTTCCCAGAGGAGTGCTTTATCTTGGTTGCCCAACTGAGCGGGGATGTGATGGGGAGGGAGCGGGCTAGCAGACCAGGGCTGACATCCTCTACCCCCACGTGGGGGAATGCTTCCAGTACCACAAGGCTTTGGTGTGTGGCCAACCAAGACAGGATAGACCCAGCAGGTGAAAGATGAGTAGAAACAGATAATGCAGTGTTTAAGATTTGCACCAACTTTCTCTTCCAGGTGTCTGCCTGCAAGGAATGACTACACCCAGGTACAAACAATGGGAGGAATGAGAATTTCAGATGCAAATCCTCCCCTTAGGAAAAAGCAGGGCTGGCCTGGGGGAAGTGGGAAGTGGCAGAAGCCCATTTTGGGGTGGGCGTCAGGGAAAAAAGTGGAGGAACAGCATGGGTTACTTTTCTCTGTTGGAATTTGAAAGATTTTTTTCTGCGTTTTCCTTCTGAAGCCCATGACTTACATCTTTTTTTCCCCATAAAATTTTATCAGTGACCAGCAGAAATTTTTGTCACCATAAATGGGTGAAACATGGAAAGAACAGGGTAACTGGGAGGAGACATGTTCTCAGCATGACTTTTGCTGAGAGCTCCATGTTTGCTTTTGGTCCCGAACTCTCCATGCACCTGCAGATCCAAGAAGAGCGTGGCGGGACCAGGGGCAGGACCTTCTCCAGGTTCCCTCATATGGGTATTGGACAAGCTGTGAGAACGGTCTAGACCATGCTTTTGCCAAGAAAGATTGGACCAGATGATCCTTGAGGTCCCTTTCACCCTGGTACTCTATGATTCTATGATTGAAATCCAAGGGGAGAGGCAAAAGTGATGCCTGAAATCCCTCATTCCCTCCCCTCCCAAGAAGACAGAAACTGGCATTGTCCGGCTGCTGTCTCCACATCGCACATGGTCCTCTGCCCACCCACCTCATGGCTCCCTCCAAGGACTGAGCTCGCACCAACACCCAGCCCACTCTCTGCACCAAGTCATCCTCACCTGGTGTAAATCTCTTCTCCTTCTGGTTGTAGAAGTCACGGTAGGAAGAGATCACTACAGGAATAATGGGCACCTGGAGGGGAGGCAGTCTACAGTGAATCTATAAATTTTCCCATTCCTCCCCCAAAACAGAACTGGTGTTCTTAGGTGAATCCTGCACCTTGCTGATAATTATCCCAGTCAGCTTCATAGTAGGCATTCAGAGGGATATTTAGATCATTTAACTGTATCACCCAATGTCCTCGCTGTTGGTTTTTGCACTTTCATCTCTGTATTTAAGCCAACAATGCATGGATTGCCGAATTAGTATGTACAGAGGCCTATTCAGCCCCAGGCACGTCCAGGGCTCTTGTCAAGGTCCCCCCACTTTTTTCCCAAGCTGAGTCATGAAGGTTTTTCACCTGTCCCAGAAACAGCCCCCTCCTGTGCCATCTGCAAGCTCCTGCTGCGTTCTTGGATGCGTGCTTGATCCAAAGGGAAGCCAGGGACCAGAAGCCACATAGTCCTGGTTGCTGGTGGACCATGGTAGGCAAACCGCACCCCAAGGGGCAGGAGGAAAGTGGCTCTCACCTGGGCTTTCACAGCCAGCTGGAAGGCCCCACGTTTGAAGGGCAGCATGGAGCCACCATGATTGCGAGTTCCTTCAGGGAAGATCAAGACGCGGAACTGCAGGGGAGAGAAGACGTTGAGATAGAGGGACCTCCAGTTACTATTCTAAACCACTGCGCAGGTGTACTCCCCTGTGACTGATCTGTCTGCTCCTGACCATGCAGAGACATCCAATTCCTCCACGTTAAGCACTTTACAGACACAAAACACACTGAACCCACCAGAGATGCTCTTACTCCGTTCTGCCCGGTGCCCAGCCCAGAGACAAAGATCCCTTTCCAGCCACATCAGGGTTCATGTTTTCCAGTGACTCCTCACCAGAGTCCTCCTCACTCACATTTTCCTTGTGCAGGGAGTGTGCCACCTCTGTCAAGGTAGTAATAGACTCTTCCCTCTTCTTGCGGTCAATGAAAATGAGTCCTGAAAGCCAGCACGCTAGGCCGAAAGTGCCCATGTATAGGATTTCCTTCTTTGCAATGGGCACACAGCGACTTGGTAATATCTCCATCATCACTGGAAGGGGACAACGAGGACAGAACAAGTTGTCATCTGCACTGAGGTTTCCTCCAGATACTGGGCTACAGCCCTCTGCCCTGGGAGATGCCATGCCTGCAGCTCTTATCCAGCTTCATAGGATCAGAAACATGTTGGGAAAGGGATCCTGGGGGTCTCCAGACCAACCACCCACTTAGAAGAGGAATGTTGCTGACACTGAATGAGAGCAGCTACGACACGGTTGTGGTCAACTGATGCTCTCATCTCCATTCTCTTGGAAAGGATGAAGCTGATAAGGCTATTGGGCTCTAATACCCTGAAGAACAGCCCTGGCTTGGGGCTAGCCGGTAATGGACTACGTAGCAGCCACTCCTGCCCCTCTGCCTATGGTACTTGGGATTTTGTACTACCCTCCCCTACAGACAACTGGGGCCAGGAGCAGGAGGCAGGATCACCACATACCTATAATGTCAAGGGAGGTCTGGTGATTCAACACAAGGACAAAAGGTTTCTTAGTCCTGAGGTTCTCCTTGCCCTTCACCACTACCTTGAGCCCAAAGATGTATTTGAGTGGCAGGAATAACATGCGCAAAAACCTGGAAAAGGGGAGCAGACATAAGCCAAAGAGATGCTGAAATTGGGAAAAGGAACCAAACACTGTTCTTCCAAACCAGCCCATCTCACAGACTGCTCCTGTGAACTCCTAGATTTGACCCGCGACTTGGAGAACAGCAACTAGTATGTCTCTTCAGCTCACCACTTCATTAGAGAAGACAAATACACCTGGTGGGTTTTCTTCAAGCGAGGTTAGACCAATGGCCAAGCAACTTCAGCCACAGCAATTCTGTGGATCAGCCAAATATTTGATAACGCCCAAATTCATAGTGCACCTGTTTGTACTCTATTCCCTGCCCACCTTGCTGAATCATGAACACAGGCTGCCATAAACATGCCATGCACCTAACTCCGCTATTGCCTGTGCTGTGAGATGATTTTGCCTTCGGGTGACATTAGACTGCCATTCTGGTAGCCATATTTTAACAGATACTGGAAAAATGAAGAAAAGAATGAAAGTCGGGCACGAAAGTCAAGAACTGAAGAAAATTTCTTAAAGTGAAAAGCTGATGCTCAAGTAAGAGATACGAACTCCCACTGCAGCGTACAACAATGAAGTAGTAAATCCTGCCTCTGCAGCACTTCAGGAGGCTACGAGCACTATGCTGCCATATAGCAGAGTCAGCTTCTAGCCCCCACTCAACCCACACCCCAAGTTACTAATGCCCACCGCTGCTAACCACACGTGCACACCCAGCTGCGCAGCCTCCAGGTAAGTCCGGCAGCTCGTCGCAGAGGCACTAACAGACGGACAGAGGGGATGGGCAGCAAGGGACGGGCTCAGAGACTGCCAGACCTGGGGGCACCGGGCTGTAATAGCAGTGATGGGGACACCAGTGACAATGCAGGCGCTAGCACTGCGCCGTGTTAACGTCTGCTCGTGCCTGTTCAGGTGGGCACTGGGTCGGAATAATGCTGAGAAAGAGAAGAGCACCGGCAGAGGCTTTCTCAACACAACTTAGAAGGGGAATGACCAGCCACATAGAGGAGGGAAATACAGCTCGGAAGATTAGATAGGAGAGGTTACTAAAAAAAGCAAGTTACCTTACCTGGCATTACCTAGTTTGTCAAATTTATGTCACATTTTACATCCTTTCCTTCCATCATTCGTTACTCTTTCTACCAACTCAAATACAATACTGAAACCCACATCCCTTCTCTGAATTACAAGGCCTGGCAACTCTCCACACCAATATACAACAACTAATCCCTCCCCTCTGCAGCGCAACTCCCAGGACCCTCCAAAACAGTGCGAGTCGACTCTATCCATGCCCAGAGCAGAAAGAAGCCACAGACAACTTACTTAATGTTTTCCATGTTACGTCCACGAGGAATACTGATCATAATAACCGGAATGCTTAGGGTGAAGACCCACAACTTATAGAAGGTCATCTTGCAGAAGTATCTGAATGCAGGATTCACCTGGTAAAGGACTAGAAACGCGATGAACAGAAAAGTAAATGGGTAGTGAAGGAGCGAAAGCTCCATCCTTCCAGCCCAGAGTTAACCAGAGGAGCGTTGCACAGAGCAGCAAATGAGTCACGAGCACCCGATGTTGTGGAGCAGAGTTTAGATTCCCTTGATCAGCTACATGTGGGTGGCGCAAGGTTGGAACGAGATTCGGGAGTGATGCTTCAGAAAGGCTGTGTTTGTTGCTCAGAGCTAAACTAACCATGGAAAGCCGGTTTAGCAAGGGATCTCCAGCAGCACTGCGCGTAGGAGCTGGCTGGCAAGCAGGGGCAAACACGCAATAGCAAGGCTGCCTATGTGCAGGGTGTGTGTACGGCTCTGGGCTGGTAGAGCAACGACTGTTTGGAGAGACAGCCCCCCTTCAGGGGGGCTCTGTGCATAGAAACCCTGAGAACTTTAAAGAAAATCTTTAATGGGAGGCAGCGGGTTGTGTCGGACAGCACAGACACCAGGCTGTCTCACTCTCTGTGCAAGCACTGAACTTCACCAAGAAGTGAGCTGGCTGCGAGATGTCCAGGAAATCAGAAATTAGTATTATGGAGGAAAGAAAGACCAGTGATCCTAGCAGCCAGCTCCTGCCCCATACATCTAGGCATTAGAGGGACCAAGCCGAGCAACTGGACATTCCTCAAGTAGAGGGGGAAAAGTGGAAAAAGTGCCACATGTCTAGACAAAAAGATAAACAAAGCAAGAGCAGCTACTCCTGATGTTTTCATGGCCAGAGGCAGGCACAGGTTTAGACAGCATCTGCACACGTAAGAAGTAAATCAGGAAAACGCAAGTATAACCTGGGAGTGCTCCAGCTGCATTTCATCTCCTAAAACCACTGCATGAAAAGGATCTTTGCAACAAGTACAACGACTTTTAAAAAAAGAAAAGCTTCATGTTTCATCATCTGCACAACAGGCCTTGCTCAAGCAGCTATCACCTGAGAGGAGTAACAATATTAAATTCCAGCCAGGACTGAAAGCTGCAGATTCTCAAAAGGGAATAGTCCGAGGACCCATAAAACCACATTGATTGTCACCTGCAACCTAAAGAACAAGATCAAATCCCCAAGAACTTAGTGAAATGGACAAGGCTCAGCAATGTTTCATGAAGAAACTGAGGAAAGGCATGATAATAAAGAAAGGCATTGGCTGTGCTCCCTTGGCTTAGCCAGGGACTCTCTTCTCCCGTCTTTCAAAACTGGAGAGAAGTTACTGCAGGCCTTGCTGCCTTGCTGCTCAGCTCTCCCAAGGCTTCCCTGCAACAACAGGAGGGGCAGCCAAAGCAAAGAGCTTCGTCCACAGCCTCCTCACCGTCCCTGCACCAGCACATGGAACAGACAAGCACCTCATGTGCGCACATTGGACCCAGGCACTGTGACCCCTCTGTGCTGGAGCTGCAGAGACTAGCTGCCTTTTGGAGCCAGTTCATAGAGACTAGCCATGGCTGCTTTGTGCTCATCCAAGGTCTGATCCAGCAAACAGTTGCTTTCCTTATGCCTATTAACCTACTTAATATCTCATCAGTATCAATTATGGCCTTTCACATTGAGTGGAGGTTGATTTGACACACACTGGTTCATCCTGACCTACCAGGAGAGAGGTTCCTGAAATGTAATGCCAATGAAAGGTACTTTGAATGTCCTTGCAGGACAGCCATAGCTTTCAAATCAAGCCCGCTGTTGTCAGGTTCCTAATGCGAGAGGAACATCTTACACAACTCTGCACATGAAAACTCATTCAGAATGTCTAGGGATAGGGAAGTGTGCAAATAGGAACTCATCACAAATCACTGAAGAGCTTTGTTTTTAAGTCACTGACAGTAATTTACAAATACTTTCATCAAGACTGTAAGAAAATTATGTTCCTGCAGTATACAGTGTATTACCAAACAGGTACCCACCGTAGCAAGTTGATGACTTACCCAAAGAAACACAGCAACCCTAAAATACAGCTGATCTGCAAGAACCCAAGATCCTGAACCTGAGGGCAAGACAGAAAAACGTCTTTAGCACAAATAGTGGTCTCCATGTGGTCAAAACAAAGTATAATCAGAGAAGGACGCACATAAGCAGATTTACAAGTGTGAGGATCTGTTAGACCCTCGGTGTGGCCAGTTTATGAGGCGTGCTTCTCCATGGCACCACCAAAGTGAGGAATAACCAACATCAGCTGGGCATCACCAAGCTGCTCCATGCAGAAAGGTAACTCCACACACTCGGAGCACTGAGGACAGACACGCTCTCAAGAAGACATCAGATACACAAGAGTTGGAAGCTAGGCTAATGGTTATTTGGGGCTTTCAACAGCTGGTAAGTATCTCTGATGAGTATGGGAAAAGGCAAGGACATAAAGAGACAATAAAAATTATGCTATTCCCAACTCACCATGGAGACACAGTCAGCTCGGACCTAACAAAGCACTTGGGCTCCAAACCCACAGATGCTAAAATCCTCAGCTATAATTTTCTTTTGTTGTGAGGATCCGTAGCACCTAGATCCATCATGCTTCCATTTCAAAAGCAGTCAGGTCTTGCCTAACCTGTAAGGCGTTTTCAGAAACTACAGATCTAATGAAGATCCCAGTGTCCAGACTAAATGTGTCCATGCTCAGTTGACTCCCTTTTGCCCCTGGGTCTTTGCACGCTTTTCAGAGCCTGCCCCAATTTAAGTGAACCTTAGATAGGGAGAGGAGGGGCTTGCTCATGAGCTTTCATCATGCAACTTTAATGACTCTCCTACTCACCAACTCTGCTAAGCCACACATTGGCCAAAAGAGAGAGGTGGAGGCAGGGAAGGTGATCTAATCTAATGGGAAAAGACTAAGAAAATTGTCTTGTTCACGGTAAGCAAATGAAGGCTCAGCAGAAAATGTACCGTCAATACAGCAACGCTAGAGAGAGAAAAGAGTTGCTTAAGTTAAAGATCACAACTGACTTCTAAATGCGAAAGCAATGATTTCAGGATGAAATAAGAGGTCTGGATTCTGAAATGGGAGCAATTCCCACTGGAAACTGCTGGCAGAAATAGCTCCACTGGAACAGACTGGAACAAGTTATCAAAGGGCAAAATGTTGGGACTGCTCAGTGCCAAGGACCACATCAGCCACTCAGTCTTCAAAAGGAGAACAGCACTACAGGGAACTCACCTAGTGCATACAGTTACTACACAGTTAAACAGAGGCATTAACATTGTTATTAAAATCTTCTTCAGAGGAATTCCAGGGTAAATATATTAAAGACAGGTCATCAAGACTGAGGAAACTGTATTTATCACGCTCTGGCTGCAGCTCCATGATGAATCCATGCATCACTTAGTTTTACAAGGCACAGATTAGCTTTGGATACCTACTTATGAGCAAAGACATAGCTGGAAATTTTTGTAATGACAGAAGAAGAAGAGTTTCTACAAGAAAATGCGTACTGACTCATGAAGATTTCTGTGGCATCCAGACAGCCATGATAGAATAGCTCATGCTATAGGACTTGCATCCAAGGGGGTAGTGCACAGTACAGCCAGGTGAACTGTGGGCTGGAAAATAAATCAGTTTATCACTGTAAATCATAGAAAAATTGAGGTGGGAAGGCACCCCTGGAGGTCTGCAACCCAACCAGCTACTCAGAGCAGGGTTAACTCCAAAACCAGATTAGCTTGCTCAGGGCCTTGTCTACAAGTTTGGAGAATCTCCAGGGATGGAGATCCCACTAGCTCTCTGCTCCCTGTGTCCGCATTGCACCACTATCATGGGGAATAATGTTTTTCTTTGTCTAGTGGGAATTTCCCTTGTTGCAACCTGGGTCTATTACCTCTTATCCTTTCACTGTGTGCCTCCGAGAAGCGTCTGGCTTCATAGCTACTCATTAGGAAGTCGAAGACTGAAAAGAAATCACCCCCCTCTGCCCTTCTCTTCTCCAGACTGAGCAAATCCATCCTCCTGAGCCTTTCTTTGTACATCACGTGCTCCAGCCCACTGACCACCTTGATAGGCCTCCACTCAAGTGAAGTGTAGTCATCACTGGGAGAAGGTCAAGAGCAAGATAGACTCAGGATGGACATCCATTCCCAGAGCTGAAACAGCTGGGGAGGCTGCAGGTGGGAAGGGCAGTGAATGAGAGGCCCCGACAGAGCTCGGGGGGAGATCTGCATTTCTGAAATCAGCAGCAGAGGCTGAGCAAGACAAACGATCCCGTCGCGGCTCCTGCAGGCTGTGTTCCTCATCTCAGTGGCTCCGCGGCCAGGGAAGGCACACTCCTGTTGCAACAGCCCCCATCCTGCCGGACATGCATTTCATGGGTTTGATTAGGCAATCAAGCTGATAAACCAGATCAAATTTTCCAAATTTCAGCCTTTTCAGCTAAAATTGGAAAAATAGGTCCTCTGTGCACACAGAAAGGTTGTGGGTGATTTTGAGCCAGTCATTTCCTCCCCCTTAAGTTAATTGCTGAAGTCAAAAGGTAATGAATGAGACCTCCTCTATCCCCCAAGGGCTGAACAGATGCTGGAGGTGCAGACATCAGAGTCAGACAACTAATACTAGAAAACTGAAGCTAGAGAGACTGAGACACACATCCCCCATGTAGTCAGGTATCTCACACCCATCAACACAAATCTGTTGGCTCCTTTGTAGCTCTCAGCACCAGGGACTTATCTAAGAAACAGTGGGCTTCAACCCACTCCTAGGGCAAGCTTGCGTGCTTTCTGCCTTCAAAATGTGTCCAGGCTTATGTTTAGCAGCTACACACCCTGCTAAACAGGGGCGTTACGCAGTCCCAGCATTGCCCCTCCACCCTGGCCAAGTGCTGGCAGAAGTTGGCATCTATGCCTGTTTTTTTCTCCAAGGATGTCACGGGGACTCTTCCCATTTTGGGGGTGATAGGGAGGAGATTATTGTCAAGTGTTTGTTGGAATTAAATCCTGTGCCAGTCCCTTTTTCTGAGGAATATTTCATAGTGCCACATGACAGAGGAGCATGGATTAGAGACTTCAGCAAGAAATATCTTCTTTCATTAAAAATACACAGGCTCTTGAATCTGCTTTGTCCAATATCGCCATGCAAAACCTACCGCCATCCTCCACTCATCTGTGGTTACTGCACCTTTTACAAAGTGCAAGGAACATTTTGGCCTCAGCTCAAAATTGCAATTTATTGATCGATAGCAGTAACACAGCAAACTACAGAGGAAGAAGAAGGCTGTTTTGATCCCTTTCATGATAAGATATTGAGGGGAAAAAGTTGGAATAAGACTAGATTAGCTTTTACTTTCTTGTGCTTTAAGACTGCTCTTATCTTTGCCAGGACACATCCCATCACCTCCACAGCCCAGGGTTAAGTCACTCTGGCTCATGCCAGGCTGCAGGAATAACTTATCACAGTTTTCCATCACACTAGATGATGCCTTAGGCATTCTGGACTAAGGGCAAAAAATGATGAGAGAACAGCTTTCTTCCATGTGGACAATTTCTTCATTCCATATTCAAGCAAAACCTGAAACAGGGCGTTTTAAACAAGTCTATTTGGGGTGCATGACAGCTATTGCTGCTTCACTCAAAGGCACCACGAAATCAGTAGATTTTCTCTGGAAACTGAAGTATGTACTTCTTTTAAGTAAAAAAATTGGAGAGCAAGAATAAGCAGTCATTCCAATGTCCCAATCTCTTTCTATGTAGGTTGGAAACTTTGAAAGGAGGGTCAAAAACATGGTTTTGACAGTAAAGCTTACTGAAAGACAGTGTATGTGAAATTGCCTAAGTTGGTTTGATTGGGTGTCAGTCTCTGGATAACTCATTTTGCTTTGCTTTGTGATATTGAGTCATCTGCACAGATCTGGAACATCTTTTCATGAAGTTCTTTTATCGCTGGACTCCATCTCACCAAAAAGGTTTCATGAAAACTAAATTGAGCAAATGACAGCAATCATGCCCAAACATTCCTCAAGTTGCGCCAAGGGAGGTTTAGACTGGACATTAGGAAAAACTTCTTCACTGAAAGAGTGGTCAGGCCTTGGAACAGGCTGCCCAGGGAAGTGGTGGAGTCACCATCCCTGGAGGTATTTAAAAGACGTGTAGATGAGGCGCTTAGGGACATGGTTTAGTGGGCATGGTGGTGTTGGGTTAACGGTTGGACTTGATGATCTTAGAGGTCTTTTCCAACCTTAATGATTCTATGATTCTATGCTTCTATTTCAGACAGTAAAAGCATACACACAGTAAAAAAACAAACAAACAAACAAAAACCTCAGCAGCTTCCCAGTTCTGGACTTCTGGGGAATCCTCAATGTTCAACATTAAAAGTCACCAGGTGCTTCTTCTATAGGACATAAAAAGCAATGTGTTAACAAAAGAGAAAAGGATATGCCATAGCTCCCTGTTGTCTTGTGTGATTTATTTCCATACGTTAAGCTGGAAAAGAAGGATCAATAACTCTGGTACTAGTCCTGATTGCTTTAAAGACCTCCAGGGATCTCTCCTTGACTACAAGATCCTACAAGTCTCACTTTTTCTGGCACCATGAAGATGGCAATTGTGGTTGTACCCTGCCACACTTTCAAGCTGATAATCCCATAGCCCTGCGGAGAATATAATGAACCATCCTCACAGAAAGTGGGAGCTGACTGCAGACAGAGTTGTCTGAGCTCTTAATGACTGCTGCAGAGATTTGCTCCTTCTCACAGCCTGGATATCGTATAAGAGCACGGCAGGGCCTGACTGTCAGAGCAAAGGAAAGACCATTTTTTTTAGGAAAAAGAGTGGCCCTAAGGCACTGAACTGGCCCACCTTTCCCAGGGGAGAGCCACTCTTACCTAAATCTACTTCCCAGGGATTTCATAGAGCATTTTGTAAGAAAAGCATTAAACCTCAAGAACTTTACAAATCCTGAAGGCAGCTGGAGGAAATAGTGTAAATATAGGCAAAAACTTTCCTAGCGGAAGTCAAACTCCACAGCCTCTTCCATAAGGTGGGAATCTCTACTCAAGTGCAGAGCTGCTTTTGGTCTGACCAGGATGTGCTGGCAACCTGCTCAGAGTTGTGCAACTGCCTAGACAGAAAGACTAGCCCCCCCGATTTGGGCATCACTTCCCATGCAGAAAAGCACGGGCATCAACAGCAAAGAGCTAAACTGAAAAGTCTGTAATCAGAAAAATCCCAGAGCAGTGCACTTGCAGTGGTCTTGCAATGCCAATGCTGGAAAATCTGCGTGCTGGAGGAACTACTCACTGGAGCTGATGAAATGGAGTCTCTAAACATGTGCTAGATATGTGCCTGGCACATACGTTCAAACGTGTTAGGCAGCTCTGTTTTAGAGCCTCGGGCTCTGGTTATCTCACATGTTTGCAGGCAGGAACTGTCTGCTCTTTGAAGCTTATACCTTGCTCCGTAACTTCCTCGATCCTCTTCGACTTCCAGGCTTTGAGGTCCAGCTTTGGGACCTGGCTGCAGCTGACAAAGCCCCAAGGGTATCTGTTAGCCTGGAAGATATGTCTTGATACTTTAGAGATGTGGGTGTTGTCACATATTATTCGTGACAAGGAGATTTTGGCCAGCGAAGAGCGCTGCTGAGGGGTGAAAACCCCTCTGTTCTCCCACCAAAATCTGCAGGAGAAAGAAGACCACACAACAGATTTTTGCCTTCTGGCTTCTTCACATTCAAGACTCCTGCAACATTATTTCCCATTAACACCAATAAAACACTTCTTTTGCCAAGAACAAATTTAAATTTCTGTTATTTAAATCAAGAGCCCTGACTCACCAGCTGGATAATTTAACTTGCTTTTCTGCCATGGACATATAATAAAGATGCAAGGGAACAAAAGCCTTGCCCTGTGTTCCCTCGAACGAGGCACCGGCATCCTTTTCAAATAGAAAAGTCTGCACATACTGTACGCAGGCTGTGGTTACTCCACATGATTGCCGTGCTGGAACCAGCCCTATAATTACTCTCTTTAAAAAAAAAAGATCGATTCTTGTATCCTGCCATAAGAACAGTATTTCTAGATGTGCAGTAGACTGCTTGCCTTTAAGCTCCCAATACCGGGTTTTGAGCTCATAGTAAGCCTTTCTAGGCAGAAAAGTTTCCCGGAAACACTGGTCGTGATTCCATTTTGAGGCAATACTGCTCGCAAGTACAGGGACCTTGCCTCAGAAATGCAGCTTAAAATGGCGCACGTAACTCTCTTCTGCACCTGATGCCCCTGAGCAGCTTCAAGGAGGAGGAGGACTCAGGTATATTGAAAGCACAACACTGCTTAAATGATTTTGGCTGGCAAGCAAACCCCAACCCACCTATATCCCGGTGTAAGCGAAGCCCAAACACTGCTGCATGTCAGACCACAGGGTTCCAACTCAGAACTGGGGTGGGAAGGAGAAATAGTGAAAAATCATCTCTAAGACCCCTGAGAAGTGCATAAGACACTGTGATGGTGCAAAGCTGTGTATTACAAACTCAGGAGATGGGAAGATGGACAGATGTTTGACTTTTGCAGGGCACAGCAGCCCAGAAGGAGCGTTCCCACGGAGAGGGGACAGGGATGCTGCCAGTGCTGGGGAAACAGCTTGGGCTGAGCTGGGACTTAACCAAGAGAGAACAACTAATCTTTTTTACTCCCTGCAAAGCCTGAAAGTGCATTAGTCCTTCAGCAACCACCCTTGGTTTGCCGGCAAATTTTCAAAACTACCCAAAGCATGAGCCACCACATCAACAGATTCTGAGCATCTACTGTCAGTGCAAGCCATTTAGGTTGATTAAATCTGAGAGCTTTTTTTCTAATTGGTGAAGTCAATCCATCTAGATCCTGGTTTTCCCACGTTTAGAGCTGTACCTTTTTTCTTGTTAAGATATTTGTATGTTTCCCTTTGCTGGAGTGAGCTGCTGTTTGAACACACAGTAACATGGGCCTCCATGAAAGCACTTATCTGAAGGAGGAAAAGAGCTCAAACATTCACACTGGGTGTGAACCATCAGCATGGAGAAGGGCAATCCAATTTGCACAAGTAGTGATTGGCAGTGAACGGGCTGAGAGTGAAAACACTTGGCTGGGAAGGGAACTTAGCCTAGGATCTCAACCATCATCTAGACAGGGAATAAGAACATGACCAGAAAGGGAAAGAAACATTTGGAGGAGTAATGAAAAAAAAAGCAACAAACAGCTGGAACAGTTTCCAAATCTGCATAAACTCCAGTCTCCCTCTGTCCTCTGGGGTTTGAATACCCAGCTCCTCTCTTACCTGTCCCCATCACGAACGTTCCTGAACTGGGTGCCAATGAGACAAGCCATGAGAGGCCCAACTCTGCCTCCATTCACAAAGGGCTCTGCAAGTGCCCCAATCCAAATGTCAATATTCTTTGGTGTCCCATACAGCCGTATGAACTTCTTCGCGAGACCATAATTCCTCAACACTCGAGCAAGTGTCTTCAATCCGGAAGGTTGTGAGAGCCCACAGAATTGCCTCCAGGAGTTATAACCTGCAAGTAGTTGGGTATCAGAGCAGACAGATCAGTAATGTGTTTCCCCCACCTGGAAAGATTTCTTCCTCTTTCCCAAAGCCAGGGCACAGGTAGTGTCCCAATATGTTTAAAACACTCTCCTAAATTTTTCTGTATTTCTGTTAATGCCATCGACTTTCCACTCCTCCAGAGCCAGTTCATCCTGCCTGGCATTTCAATGCTGTTTGTGGAAGGGCCATATCTCTGCAAGTGATCTCTGCTAGTGGGAGTTGCTCCACCACCGTTTATGCTGTTCCACTCAGGGGCAATGCAGGTGCCTGTGCACAGGCTCCAGAGCCATGGTGTCCGAAACAACCTCCTGGTGATGTGACCAAGGAACTACGGGAGACCCAGGT